>NC_068989.1:37774299-37774884 GCF_001194135.2 Octopus bimaculoides | reverse complement strand
TATATATATATATATATATATATATATATATATATATATATAGTGAGAATTTACAAAAAGCAAAAGACAAAGACGGGTATGTAAACAACAAACAGATGTATTAGTTTAATGCTTTGGAAGTGAGAAAGTCTTTTAGGTTTCAAGCCTATGCTCTCTGAGAGAAAGGAACACAGAAATAAGCAGGGAGAGAAAATAAATAAGGTTTCGTGGGTAGTGATCTATCGTGGCGAACGCCAGACCGAGGGGTCACACAGGAGAGCTAGGAAGAAGAGGCGATAATAAAATAGTGGTGATCCCAAAACGAAGGTACGTGTGTATGTGTATGTGTATGTGTGTGTGAATGGAGGCTGGTGACCTTGACGTGTGCGTGTGTGCATGTATAGGTGTGTGGATGATGATGTATGTGCTGGGAAATGGTCAGTGCTAGTGTGTGCAGGGTGGTGTGATGTGGTGTGGTATGGTATGGTGTGTGCAGGGTGGTGTAATGTGTTGGTGTGTAATGTGGTGGTGTGTGGGGTGGTAGTGTGTGGTGTGGCAAGATGTGGTGTGGTGGTGTGTGGAGTGGTGTGGTGTTGTCGGGGTGTG
>NC_068989.1:37771754-37773450 GCF_001194135.2 Octopus bimaculoides | reverse complement strand
GTCCGGATGGCCCCTGTGCAAAGACAATCTGAACACAGACAGATGCTGGAAAGAATGACCAGGGAGTTGTTGCCGAGTCTGATGTATCGGTGGTGTTCTGCGAACCGGTCAGCCAAGTGGCGTCCCGTTTGACCGATGTATAAAGAAGGACAGGGAGAGCAGGAGATGCAGTAGATGACGTTGCTAGAAGTGCAGGTGAAGGAGTCAGTAATATGATAGGGTCGATGATAGGTGCCTATGAGGAGGATGGTGTTGGAGCGGTAAGGACAAGTGCAGCAGCGTGGGCAGAAGCAGGGGAACGCGCCGAGTTGGGAGGTTGGGTTAGGGAAGAAGCTGTGGACCGAGAGATCTTGTAGGTTGTGGGCTCGTTTGAAGGAGGGGAGGGGTCAGTTTGGGAAGATGTGCGAAGTGGAGGAGTCGGATTGGAGTTACCGGAAGGCTCGGAGAACGGTGCGTTGGAGTAGTAGAGTGGTGGGGTGACAGGTTAGAGGAAACAGAAGACGGTGATGGTGGGACGGGTGCGAAGGGAGAGAGCAGATGCACGGTCCACGGAACGTGCTCTTGCAAGGGCGGTGTGCAGAGTGGTGAGGGGATATCCACGTAGGATGAACTAGCGAACCATGAGCTGAGACTGAGTCTCAAAGTCATAATTGTCACTGCAGAGCCTGCGTAGCCGGAAGAATTGGGAATAGGGGATGGAGAGCTTGGTGTGTTTAGAGTGGGAGGAGGAGAAGTTGAAGTAAGAGTGTGGGTCTGTGTGTTTGTAGTGGATGGAGGTGGTGAGAGTGGAGTGAGGAATGCTGACCGAAATGTCAAGAAAGGCAATGGAAGTGTCAGAAATAGTGCAGGAGAAGCGGAGGGCAGGATGGAAAGATTTGACAAAAGAAAGGAAGGAGTCTAAATGTTTGTGGGAGAGTGAGGTTACACCGATACAGCCGTCAATATAACTACCGTATAGTTTCGGATTGGGACCAGTGAAACTTGAGAATATTTGGGCCTCAACGTAGCCAATGAATAGGTTCGCATAGTTCGGGCCCATTCTCGTTCCCATGGCCACTCCCGACCTCTACTGGTAAAAATCACCCACGAACGAGAAGCAGTTAAGTGAGAGGACAGGTTCGACCAGACGAAGGAGTGTGGATGTGTTAGGTTGGGGTTGGGTCGAAGGTCAAGGAAATGTTGGAATGCACGCAGCTCCTTGTGGTGGGGGATCACCGTCTATAAGCTCTTGATGTCAAGAATGAAGTTTAGAAGGGCCAGGAGAGAAGGAGAAAGAGTTGAACAAACGAAGAGCATGGTTGGTATCATGGATGTGAGACGGGAGGGAAGCCACTAGGGGGCAAGGACATGGTCAAGATATCTGGAGATGAGTTCAGTGGAGCAGTTGCAGGTGGAGACGATGGGGCGGCCAGGGTTGTTAGGTTTGTGGATCTTGGGGAGGAAGTAAATTATATATATAAATACATGTATATATATATATAAGCATATATATAACTGGCTCCTGTGCAGGTGGCACGTAAAATACACCATTTTGAGCATGGCCGTTGCCAGTACCGCCTGACTGGCCTTCGTGCCGGTGGCACGTAAAAGCACCCACTACACTCTCGGAGTGGTTGGCGTTAGGAAGGGCATCCAGCTGTAGAAATTCTGCCAAATCAGATTGGAGCCTGGTGTTTCACCAGTCCTCAGTCAAATC
>NC_068989.1:37760005-37771744 GCF_001194135.2 Octopus bimaculoides | reverse complement strand
TACATATACACACATATATATATAAACATATATACATATATATATATATATAAGCATATATATAACTGGCTCCTGTGCAGGTGGCACGTAAAATACACCATTTTGAGCATGGCCGTTGCCAGTACCGCCTGACTGGCCTTCGTGCCGGTGGCACGTAAAAGCACCCACTACACTCTCGGAGTGGTTGGCGTTAGGAAGGGCATCCAGCTGTAGAAATTCTGCCAAATCAGATTGGAGCCTGGTGTTTCACCAGTCCTCAGTCAAATCGTCCAACCCATGCTAGCATGGAAATTGGACGTTAAACGACGATGATGATGATGATGATGAATTGCTTTTTAAATAGTGATTATTTATAATTTGGAAACAAAGCCAGTAATTTTGGGTTTAGGATGAAGGTTGTAGTCAATAGAGTGAAATGGATGCTTAAGAAATTACCAAATTGGTAAATCTATGTACCATATGGTGCTTAGGGATTTTGGTTCAACGGAAAAAAACTCTCTCATTTATACAGTTATATACAACCATCTTTTACTGACTGCATAGAAAATGGAACACCAGCATGGATGACAAACAGGAAAGACAATGCTAAAATACAAGGACAAAGAAAAGAAAGGGTAAGACAGTAATTAGAGACCTATTACATACTCGCTATTACTCAGATAATTATAAGTTGGCTTCATAGTAGATGAAGTGTATAGCTTTCTGCAGAAGGAGAATCTATTAAAAGAAATGCAAAGTGATGCAGAAAGAAGTCAAGGAAAATTGATTTGTTGTCTATCAACAACATGATATTAAGTGAAATATGAATCAGAAACAACGTGGTTGTTGGTTGGATAGACTACAGGAAGCTTTCTGACAATATTCCATACTGCTGGCTCATGGAGTTTATGAAGATGGTTAGAGTCAATGGGAAGATAAACAGTTTGTTGGAAAAAAGAATGGCAGCGTGGGAATTAGAACTAACATGTGCAAATGGTGGTGGTTCTCTCTCTCTCTCTCTCTCTCTCTCTCTCTCTCTCTCTCTCTCTCTCTTCTGTGGTCTTGAGAGCTCATAAAGATTTATAAAACCATGCTGTTCCCTCATTATATCATTTCTCGTTACCCCTGCAGTTACCACTAACCCATATGGCACTATAAATGTAACAACACCAGGAATAAACATCGCTACCAATATTCTTGACTGTTGTGCTTATATAATAAATTTAGTGCAATACACACTTGTCTATATGCAGATTGTATACACATTATCTATGCTGATGTCTTACCTCAGTCTTGAAAGGCTTACAAACACTTTTGTGTGAGGACCTTAGCTGAAAGAAACTACATCCTTCAACACATACACCAAGACTTCTTTAAAATTACCTTTTGAGAGTGTACAGAAAACACCCCAGCTCTCATTTTGTGAGGCATAAATAATCCACCATACTCATTGCTTAATTTAGGACAAGTTCCTCAGGCAAGGTAACAGTCCTTTGGGACACACTGCTCTCATAATTTTGTTCTTTGACTGGACCATGTTCATTTCTAGAATTTCTTTATTAGAAATATCCATAGAGCAGTGTGTTATTGTTGTTATTGCTACGTAAGTCATCAAAACAACTGTTAGTGCTATAATTATCAACAGAACAATCGTTTTTTCTTCTTCTTTTTTTTTTTTTTGGCTATTCAAATTGCATTTATCTTGCTGCAAAGTATTCTTTTGTATATTTTGTTTCTATTTGTTTTCTGTGTAGTTATCAATGTTTTTCTTTGAGGTTGCATTGTCTATATCTCTTATTGACATTTTGTGTTGACTGTAAACAAATTAAACCAAAAACATGTTCAAAACTATCTTGTTTTACTTTTCCTCCAAACTGGTCCAAAAAAAAATTTAAATAAATTTCTCACCTTTCTTTGAAATGGCACTGCATAATAAAACAAAAAAAGACATCCAATTTTTTTTAAGAAAAATCAATAAAATGTAATCCAAGTATGGGGTAATGTGTATATTTTGTCAAGACAAGCAACAACAGTAACAACAATAACAATGATGAGAACAACAATGGCAACCATGACAATGATGATGACAGTGATAATGATGATGATGATGATGATGATGATGATGATGATGATGATGATGTTTTTTTAACAGCAGCGAATGTCCCTCAATAACCTTACAAAACCTGACCTTTGTGGAGGAAGTTTCCAGTTAATTACATCAGCCTCATTATTTGACTGGTGCTTATTTCCTCAACCCTCTAAGGATGCAAAAGTAAAGCTGAGTTTAGTAGGATTTGAAATAAGAACCTAAAGAGATGTAACTAAAGACTGCAATGCATCTTGTCAGATGCTTTAGCAACTTTTGCCACTGTCCTGCTCTTCCAATAACGATCATGATGATGACAATGATGAGGAAGATAATAGTGGTGATAATGATAATGATGATTTCTAGCCTTTTTGGTAAAGGAGCACAATTGGTTTATAGTTATTTAATTGATTAGAGAAGGATGAAGAGATTAAATTGACACTAGTAAGATTTGAACTCAAAACATGAGGTACAACAAAGCATTTAGTCCAAGGTTCCACTGACTCTGACATGCATAATCATTCTAATATATAGTAGAGAAATATCGATGATTGATGTGACTCTCATTATATTACTGGTACTTTTATCTAAATGAGTCATAAAATTGATGTCAATGAAATAAAGTACCAGTGAGGTACTGAAGTAATTTTACTTGATTTTTTTTTTCCATGCCTCCAATGATAATTTGTAGTTCTGTGCAGATTTATGATATCACGTTTAGAAATATGGAATTTGGTGGACAAAGACTGTGTGGAAGCCTGCTGATATATAATATATGCATGTGTGTGTTTATCTTTCATTGATGTCTATCAATAAAAGATGTAAAGAACATTTGTAAGAAAACAGATGAAACATTACTCAAGACAGAAGTACCCTACAGTAATTGTTCCACTTAGGTTATGTAGGTAATCCTTTACTACTTTTAGCATCATAGATGTATTGAACGAGATTGCCCATCAGAAAACTGCAACCAGTCACTCTATTGTTTGCAAATTGTGATGTAAAATAAATAAAATTAAAATACTTTTTACTCATGTTTTCATTTGGTTTCAAATTTTGGCACAAGATCAGCAAGTTCAGGGAAGGGTATAAATTTATTACATCGAACCCAATATTCAGCTGGTACTTGTTTTATTGATACCAAAAGGATGAAAGGCAAAGTATTAATTGTTAAAAAGTTTTCATAGGATAAAAGAAGAAATCATTGAATAGGATAACTTAATGGTAATTCATAATCATTATATTACAACATTAAAATGAGCTTAAATTAAATATGGTTAACTTATAATTGAAGAACAAATACAAAGCCAAATTTGCAGATATGAGTACATATGAGAATTTTCCCTTGTATATACTCTTAGTTTCAGCAAGTTTTGCATAGCTTAAAACGTAAGCATCCAGCATGTGAATGATTTTAATATAAGCATGAAGCCCCACATATTCAAGGAATGGAACAAGTTACCCTTGTGCCAGTCATTTATAGTGTTCTATATGTAACAATTTCAACCCAGGATTGAAATTGAAGCATGCAAAGTTTGTAACACAGTTTGTTATATAGAGAAAATTACACAGTCGCAACTTTGTAAAAAACGATAACAACAAAACATTTTTAACTACTGACAATACTATTAATAACTACTAAAATAGTTTCATAAGAAAAAATTGGAAAAGAACGTGTGTAGGTATTGGTTAGAAGATAATTAAATGGATTTGAGAAGAGATGCAAGATAAAAAATTTTTAATAAAATTTTCCCCACAAGCAATTTTGTTTTAAATTTTGACAAAAGAATTTCTATTGTTTCCTTACTGTTGTTATGATTGATAACATTGTTGATGATGTGTCTAGAGAATATAGCTTTATTAAAAATAATGAATAAGTATAAAAAAAGAAAAAAATCTCCTTATTATCATATGTTGCTGGAGATAATAAATAATAACATTTACACACGGAGTGACATATACATCTCAGTTTAGCATTTCCATGGAATTCATCATAAAACCTGAGAAATAAGAAACATTTCTGCAATGACATAAACAACAAACTGGTTACAAGTATTGTCTGTGTCATGACAATGTTGTTTCTTAGTAGTCTGGAGTTCAGGTTGTGTTTTAGATAATATACACAATGCAAATTAGAAAGGATTTTGTTGTTATAGCCAGCCAACTGATGAAAAGCAACAAACATGTTCCAGTGTTATTAGATATCCTTCAAAATGTATATTCTACTCAGTTGGTTAGGCTAAAACCGAACAGCGAATATATATAGAGTGAGAGGGTAGTGATACTAACTATGAGTTCCAACAACATAACTGAGGAAAATACCTCTGGGAAGTGTTCTTCAACTACATATAAATACTGTCAAGTTTATCCAAGGAATTAGACAATAAAACTCCAAGAAGTATTTTGAATCTTAAAAAAAAAAAAGCATCATATAAAGGGAGACAATCCCAGAAAATAAGTTCAGGAAACATTTGAACAATGTAGACAATGTAGGTTGAAGTGAATCTAGTCTTTAAAACCAAATGGTTTCAGTCACTTTGCATCACTAGCATTGCCAGACACCACATCATTTGTGTGAATGTATGTGTGTGTGTGTGTGTGTGTGTGCATGTGCACACGTGTGCATAGTGTTTCAAAATGCAATGATAAAAATATCACTCGCTCTCACATAAAAAGAAAATGGAACAGCTACAATAATGGAAATTTCAAAAGTAAAACTGTTAAAAGAAAAATAACCTGACAATTTGTAAAGCGATTCCAATCATTCAACAGTAACAGTACCACCACAGCCATCAATAATAGAGGTTGTGGCGTTAAAAATTAGAGAATCCAGTGAGGACTAAATAGGGAAGATGTGATCAATAACATAATAGATATATTGAACTTGTAGTGGTTAACTAAAATGGAAAATTTCAGGAAGTTGGATAACAACAAATTATCACCAGAAGCACTTTGCATAAGCACATACATAGACATATAAATATACATGTGTGCATGTTTGTATATATATATATATATATATATATATATATATATATATAAATAAAAGGTAATGAACCAAAAAGATATACCAATATAAACGTACATATAGCCATACACATACATATATATATTTATATGCATCTATGCAAATATATATATATATATATATACATATATATATATATAAATTGTATATGTGACTGGATGTGTATGCATATATATATAAATAAATAATGTAAAAAAAGGTAAAAGTATTTTCCTTTTTCTCTCTATCAGGTGGTGAGTGGTTTGTTGGTGAGAATCCTAGTCTAGCAAATGAATCAGTTGGTGGTTCATTTTTTTTTTTTGTTTCTTTGTTCTTTTGCTATCTTTTTATTCTCATAGTCTCACAGATTTGTTAATTTCCTCCAGTGTTGTCTGTGTATGTTACAAAATGCCCTGCTGGACGTGGCTCAAGTTATTAAAGTTATTTTCAGTGTCGAAATGAAGCAGGAAATGTGTGCTTTACAAATAACTCTCCACTCTCTCAACATATTTCTTCCTCTTCTTCCCATCCTTTTTTCCTTCTTTTTCTTCTTTCCCATCCACTTTCTTTACCTTTATCTTTCTTCTTCTTCCACACTTGATATTAAAATCCATAGGCTTCTGCAGTGTTTCAATTAAGGAAAAACAGAGCTAGAGATTGGAAGCGGATATCTTATCGACAAACCAAAGACATTCTCTCTCTTTCTCTCTCTCTCTTCCTCTCTCTTACCCACTCTTTTCCCTCACTCTCTCCCTTGCATCTACTAGTAAACCACTTTTTCACTTTTTTTCTGCTAGCAAGACAAACAAACAAATGACTATAAGAAATACCTTGGGACTGGGCAGAATGAGATGGGATAGTTGATAGAAGAGAATTATTGGTTATTGAATTATATTTTCTTTACCAAATAAGCTTATTCACCATCAAGTAATTAGTACTTCAGAAAAGAGACCAGACAGCATCGCTGTTTTTTTTCTTGTTCTATTTAGTTACTCACCTCATTCCTTCTTCTTCATTAACCAAAGACAGACAGGTCCTTCAACAGCATAGCATTTGTTTTAGTTGGATTTTTTGATTCTTCACTATTATTCCTTTATTTTGGGTATGTACAAACAGTAAGAAGTATGTCTGGAGGCTGTTTATTACTACACTGCTTTGAGTTCAATCCCACCAGATTTCATTTGCCTTCCAAGTTTATAAACTCAGAACTAATAGAATGCTAGGACTAACTCCATGCACAATACCTCCTCCTCCTGTTTAAGACTAACTTTTAACATAGTCGATATCAATGGTTGTAATGATGCACCAATAGTTATTATTGTTTAACCCTTGATAAATCATGATTTAGTATATCTATAATGATTCTAGCTATGACCAGTGTATCTTTTATTTCAGACATTGTGCATCTAGGACTACATTAGTCAATGTATCCTTTCCTTGTTTTTGTATTTTTGAAGGTAATAGGGAATGATGTGAGGGAAATTTAGATCAAGTTACCACACACCACACAGAGCCACCACCATTGTCTATAGTAATGTGTGATAATAAGATATCATTTTGTAATAGATTTTGTTTCTTTGCAAGAACAGTTTCCTTAGATTACATTATGTTACAAATGTTACTGAGGCTGCATAATTATCATTCTGACTGTACAGCAATATATAAGATATGCATAAAAGGATGTTAAATGCTTCTATGAAACAGGGCAGAGCAAGACAGGATGGTTCATAGTGAAAAGATAATTACTGGTCTTTGTATTTTCTTTACTAGATAAAGAATAGTTATTATCGATTTCTCACATAGTTACAAAGAGTTTGTACTGTGGAGTTGAGATAGTTGATTAAATTGATCCCAGTACTTGACAGATAAATTCATTCATCAACCCTAGAAGGATGGAAGTTGACCTCAATATGATTTGAACTTGCAATGTTAAGAACTGCAATTAGATATTGTAAGAAATTTTATCCAATACTTTAATAATTCCACTATTCAAAATACTCAAAAGAAAATAATGGAGAGACTAAAATCATTGAGGGCTAGATTAAATATAGCACAACAGTTATTTCTATCAGTTGGCCATGCTGGAGCACCGCTTTCAGTCAAGCATAATCAACCCCAGGACTCATTCTATTGGACTCCTTTACCAAACTACTAAGTTACGGGAACATAGACACACCAACATCGGTTGTCAAGTGATGGTGGGAGGAAAAACACAGACACACAAATGTTGTTGTTGTTGGCACTCCGTCACTTACGACGTCGAGGGTTCCAGTTGATCCAATCAATGGAACAGCCTGCTCGTGAAATTAACGTGCAAGTGGCTGAGCACTCCACAGACACGTGTGCCCTTAACGTAGTTCTCAGGGATATTCAGTGTGACACTGTGTGACAAGGCTGACCCTTTGAATTACAGGCACGACAGAAACAGGAAGTAAGAGTGAGAGAAAGTTGTGGTGAAAGAGTACAGTAGGGTTCGCCACCATCCCCTGCCGGAGCCTCGTGGAACTTTAGGTGTTTTCACTCAATAAACACTCACAATGCCCGGTCTGGGAATTGAAACTGCGATCCTATGACCATGAGTCCGCTGCCCTAACTACTGGGCCATTGCGCCTCCACCAGATACACAAATACATACATACATACACACACATACATACATATATGATGAGCTTCTTTCAGTTTCCATCTACCAAATCTACTCACAAGGCTTTGGTTAGCCCAAGAAGACACTTGCCCAAGGTGCCATGCAGAGGGACTAAACCCAGAACCATGTGGTCGGGAAGCAAGCTTCTTACCACACAACCACTCCAATCCAAGCAAAGCCCATAGGCTGCTTTTAGGGAAAGTGTTAGGAAAAAGGTTAGTAGAATTAATGCTACAAAACCTAGACAAACAGTATAATGGCATATTCAAAACAGTAAATAAAATAATTGATAAAAAAATTTAAGAGAAAACTGATGATAGTAATAAAAGAACTGAAGGAAGAATTAATGACCATAATACGAAGGAGATAATATGATGAAATATCTCTAGTAGTCTAGCTATCTATTTATCTATCTAAACCAGTACACACACAAACACACATGCACACACACACATACACACACACACACATCGTCATTTTTGTCATTTTATATTCATTCTCCATGCCGGCATGGGTAGGAGATTTTAGCAAGATTCAGGGAGTTGAAGAGCAACATCTTGTTACAATGTTTCATTTCTTGCATGCTACTTATGGTTGGAGGTCGGCCATAACACACACACACACTTAATTCGTTGCCCAGTTTAACATCATCCATGAAAGCCCTGTAAAGAGTCATGGGCACCAATCTTCTTCCAGACTAAGCAATGAGGTTGCCATTTATCTATCTATCTATCTATCTATGCAGACAGATAGACAAACAAACAGATAGATACACACACAGACACACACACACACACACACACACACACACACACACACACACACACACACACACACACACACACACACACACACACACAATATCTTATGATGCACAACAGAAATAAATTTAAATATTACAAAGTCTCTGTGGGTTAAATATTGAAATTTATTTCAGTTCTTCTGAATTACACCATTTTAGGCTTAAATTAATATTGGTCAATTAAATACAAGCTATTAAAAGCATAAATATGCAAATTAGAGTGTGTACTACAGTGTTAGACTAATTTTTGACTACTTCATAAGCAGCTAATTTAAACTATTATTTAGAGAAGCAATCCAAGTATGTCTTCTATGACAAGGAGTGAAGAAACTGTGAAATGATAAATTAGTTGGGGCTCTTATTTTTTTCTGCTCATCAGTAGTACAGAAAGAATTCTTTACATCCTTATTCTTATATTATTCACATACATGCTCACATTCACTAGATACATCGACTAATATGCCTAACATTTAAAACATATATACGTATAGAAATACAATTCTATATTAAAAAAATATATAGAAATGCATTTCTTTTATAAAGACAAATAGTAGGCATAGCTCTGTGCCTAGAAGGGTATTTTACATATATTTTCTATTTTCCAAGAGATTTGCTGAACAGGAAAATTGCATGAAGTAAAAAATAAGTTTTTTAATTATAGATTGAAAGAGAAAAAATATGATGAAGAATAGATTTGGTTATATTTTTTCTCAAAATGCAAATTTTTATCACACACCCAAAAAAATAAATAAATAAAATCAGTCGAACATTGTCATAGGAATTTTTCAGGGACAAAATGATGTATGGAAGAGCATCACACCACACACTTCACCTCTCCATGTTCTGAACTGAAATCCTGTCCTTGTCAAATTCATATCCACACACATAAATCATCAAGAATTGATACAGTAGGTTAATTAAAACAATGAAAAATGTCTAAACTTGGTGGGAGAGTCTTCTTGATTACATCAACCCCAGCACTTGACTGATACTCCATTTTATTGACCCCACCACCACCACCTAGGAATGAAAGGAAGAGTTGACCTCAGTGGGGTTTGAACTCAGGATGTAAAGAACCAGAGATAGTACTGTAGAATATTTTTTCCTACACTCTAGCAATTCTACTAACACACTGTCTTTAGAGATTTTGATAAATAATAAATTTCAAGAAGAAAGCAGAATCTTATTTGCATGCTGACACCCAAAATTGAACTAGGGTTTGTTAGATCCACAACTCTTTCAACAGAACTATTTTGACTATCTACAAATGGTTTCATAATTTGTACAAATGTATTTGCTGTCATTAAAAGAAGAACAGTTTGTTAAAGTACACCAAAAGAAATACATTAGATAATGGCAAGAGAAGAACTTCATTCAAAAATTCAAAATTAAAAACTAATTCCATATATTATAGACATGTTTTGTTTGGGTTTTTTTAATACTATTTTACTCTTTATTTTTACACATTTCAGTGTTGTCTGAAATTAATATATTTTTACTTGAATACCAAACATATATACATACAAACACACACATACACATATATATATATATACACATATCCATTCACATTTATATATATGTTACAAACACACATATATACACAGATGTGCACATATTTTGATATATATATGACCTGGCCTATTATATATATGTGTACAGATGTACATACACAATTGCATGTATGTACATATATGTATTTGTTTACATATTTATGTATGTTTTTCTTTGAGTATTATTCAAGTTCTTTTTAAAAGAGTTCAAGCCAGTCACTAACAAAGTGACAAGATTTTTTTGAGTTAAGAGGGTTCCTGGTGTTTGTAAATATGTGGCTGAATTGGTGATTTGGTTGAGCTGTCAATGCACATACCCAAATGTGTGCATCTATTTACCTAAGGAACCTCAGATGGAGAATCTTTGGAATGTCTTACTAATCTTCACTGTGTCACTCATATGTATGTATGTATGTATGTATGTATGTATGTATGTATGTATGTATGTATGTATGTATGTATGTTAAATGGACTTCCACCAGCTGTGACAATAAATATTCCAGTTGTTCTAACAACTAAATTGTCTACTCTTGAATCATGGTGTAAGTGGTTGAGTATTCAATAAACACTTGTACCCTAAACCTAATTCATACTCAGAATCAACATTACACATTGTGTGACAAGGTTGGCCTTTAAATTACACGAACCGTCCATCCAAAAGCCCCCCCCCCTTCCCCCACGTTTTCAGCTACTCAATTTAATTCACATGACTTAGCTGAAGTCAATGAAAAACACTTGCCAAGTATCTGCATAGCAGGATACTAGAGTGGTACCTCATGGTTGTGAAATAAACTTCTTAACCACTGAACCATACGTATGCTTACTGCTCCATTATGTATTCATACATACTCACATTAAACATACACACATCGAACATCTATCACTAAAATTCTAGCTGCCTGTGTAGCAAAAAAAAAATAATAAATAGAAAAGGAATGTTAAATTTTTTTATGATTTCTAACAAAGAATCAATATATTTCATTTCCTCATTTAATTTCCTCAATTTATTCAAAAGACTTCCACCATTACAGATAATTTCAACAGATGCTTAACAGGCATGCACACAAAATTATAGAAAACTATTCGTTAAGTTGATTGGTGATACCTGTGTAACAAGGAAATGGAATTCATCATTCGTTTGTTTCATTTCATCACTTGAATATACACTTTCAATATACCCTTGTATGTACATGATATATATATATGCGTGTATGTATTTATATATTTGTATATATATGTATGTCCATGTATGTATATGTAAGTATGTGTGTGTGTGTGTGTGTGTGTGTGTGTGTGTGTGTGTGTGTGTGTGTACATACATATATATAAACAATATTCATTATTCGTATATTTATAAAATGTTTATATGTATTCACATACTTTAGAGAACTACAGAACAGTATATGAATTATATACACATACAGGTCTATATATTTATGCATTACCTATGTAGAGAAACACAAACAATATGTAGTACATTGTCTACATGACAATATACACACAAGAATAGGTTTTTCTGAGAGACTAGTTCTGTCATTTTGAACAAAGAAAAATCTTTTTTTGTTCAAAATGTAGAGACTAAAGGAATTTCGTAGAAGCAAGGCAAAATAATGACGTATCCATATTTTGTGTGTGTGTGTGTGTGTGTGTGTGTGTGTGTGTGTGTGT
>NC_068989.1:37753313-37759995 GCF_001194135.2 Octopus bimaculoides | reverse complement strand
TGTGTGTGTGTGTGTGTGTGTGTGTGTGTGTGTGTGTGTGTGTGCGCGCGTGCGCGTGTGTGCGTGTGTGTGTGTGTGTTTGTGAGTGTGATGTGGAGTGGGGTGAATATTAAGCTAAATATATGTATTGTATGATATCCACCTCCTTGCATCATTGAAACATGATAAAATTTGATTTCCATTAGTGATATCTGCATCTGTCTACCTGACATCAGTTTATCTGTTGCAATTCTTGCTAACACTATAGAAAAATGTTTACAAAGTGTAAAACAAAAACGAGCTTTGCTCATAACTATAACATGACATAAAAGATTATTTGCTAAATTCATACCAAATGTTACAAATACACAAGATAGCCTATATGTAGTTGTTTGGCTCACTACAAATAGTAGCTAACACTCACTTAAATCACAATTTAGCATCATAAATAAGGACACATTAAGTCATATTGTGCTATTCTTATAAAGAATGAAGGTTGTTTATTCATAAATGACTTGAAACAGCAAGCAAATCTCATTCAAATTTCTCTCTACTGTTTTAGAAAAGAAGACCTATTAGATGGTAGGAATGCACTGTGCCAAGGAAAAAAGACAGGATTGCACAGCTTAGACAGCCTCTTTATGTTGTAGAGAAACAGAAGATTTAAAAAGTTTTTAGCAAAATATTCCACAGCTATATGTATTCCAGATACGTAAATGACAAAAACCTTAGTGTTTCTTTTACAGAAAACTATACCCAAGAATTAGAAAAAAAATGCACCATGAAGAGCATCAAATACATAGCTAACCCCATCCACGATATTCATTAATCCCTACAACAGACTGCCTATCCTGAATCTGGTTAGAAGTTATAGAAAACGAAATACAAATCCTTTCATTCACATTATATGAATTTCATGGCTACAAAATACTGTCTAACATAATTTTGATGTATTAAATGTAAAAAAATAAACATCTTGATAGCAGGTCTAGTAAAAGTGATGAAATATGAATAACCAATGTGTTGACCTAGTGAACATCAAAAACATGTACGAGATTTCATCAACCAAACTTAACTCTTCACTAGATATAATCAACAAGACAGAATCAAAGTACACAGAAGAGCCAAAATTTGCTTCAAATTATCATTATCAGTATTAACTGATGTTCGTAGTTTGCTGGTAGTGTCAGGCAAAGGGATAAATTATCTATGGTAATTCAATATATCCAATACAGGTTTAAGTTTTACAAACCACACATTTATTATTTTAGGACGTTGAACTGGAAGAGTTATTAGGATATCAGTCAAAATACTTAGCGGCATTTCTTTCAGTTTTATGCTCTGAAATCAAATTCCGTCAATTAAATACAAGCTGGGGTTGGTAAAATAAATATCATTTCAGCACTGGAATCGATGTAATCCACAAAGTTCATGCCTTATGCCTATAATAAAAAGAATTATTGGTACGAATTGAGTGTGCTCCATGCATCAACGCAAATCCTGGAACAGATTAGACAGAATAAAAAGCAGGGCAGATTTCAAGGAGTAATGTTTGTTGAAGCTACCTTTAGAGATGAACTAGCTTAGAAATTCAGAAAGGTTTTAAACGATATAAAACTCAGATTTGTTGATATTACTGGTGTGTCCTGGAGCTCCTACCAACGAATTTTGATCGATGAATTGTGAAAGAAAAGAGTTGCAGCAAAAATTGTGCCACACTTGCTCACGAAAGATCAAAAGCAGTCACGACTGAATGCGTGTCGTGAACTGAAAGAACAGCTGGAAGTTGATCCGAATCTTTTTTCGAAGGTCATCACTGGTGATGAAAGCTAGTGCAACGGCTACAATCCGGAAGCGAAGCAGCAATCAAGTCAACGAAAGTATTCAATGTCACCGCACCCCCAAAAAGTGTGTCGAAAAGTGAAGTCCAATGTCAAGACGATGCTGATTTGTTTCATCGATGCAAAAAGAATTGTCCACACAGTGTTTGTTCCTCCTGGTCAACTGTGAACCAGACATTTTATTTGGCAGTTCTTAAGCGTTTGCAATACACGGCGAGACGAAAACGCCCCGACGAGTGGCAAAGTGGAGAGTGGTGCTTTCGTCACAACAATACCCCTTCGCACACCACTTTGAGTGTGACAGTTTTTGACCAAAAATAGCATGACCCCGTTTACCCACCCTTTTTAGACACCCGATCTTGCTCCCTGCAACATTTTTTTGTTTCCCCGAATGAAAAAAGTCCTTAAAGGAAAACATTTTGCAGATGTAGAAAAGGTGAAAACAAAGAAAGAAAAAAAAACGAGTCGTTAAAAGGTATCACTTCACAAGAGTTCTAGGAGTGCTTCGAACAGTGGAAAACGCAACTGGACCCATGCATTACTTCAAATGGAGGATACTTTAAAGGTGATAAAAGTTTAAACATGTAAAACTAAGTGAAAAAAATAATATTGCAAAATTCCGGTATCTTTTGGGTACCCCGTCAATTGTATTATAAAAACAGAACAATTCAGACTCCAAAGCATTGTTCGTAAAATCAGTCTAGATCACAGAGGGACTTCACATTGAAACCACCAAAGTTGATGTTTGGTAAAGGGAATGTAAACGGATACATAGAATTTATGAATACGTTGATTATGTTTTGAGCAGTACTGTTTATTTCTTAGCAAAAATATTCCATCGCGAATACTTACATCAAGTATTCACCTTCTGCTAGAATATATACAGTAGGATGGACTATGCACAAATCTATTCCAATTTGAATAAACCTCTTGTGCAGATAATTTGATATACTAGACGTAGCGAAATCTAAACACAGGCCATTGTTATTAGCTGCAGCAGGCTTTGTGCAAATCCGTTTTGCACTTTCGCTGTTGGATTACTCAGAGGGTTATGTTGACCTTCAGCATTGGTACAAAGTAACCAGTTTGAGAAGAGAAGGTAAAGTTGATTGAATCGACTGGGTGGTGATTATTTTTATTGACTTTGGAGGAAAGAAACGTAAATGACTATCTTGTGGGGGATTTTTAATTCAAAACTTAGTGGGATAAACCAAACCCCGTTCTGTGAGGCATTTAATTCGGTTAGCCGCCTAAACAACTGTCGCAATGGGAAAATATATATTAATCTTTAATTGACAAAATTTGATTCATGCTGACAAAAGATCAAGTGTATTCAAGGAAAAAAAAACCTACTAACAGTGAGGGCTGACATGAATGTATTGATTTTTGTTTTAACAAGGCACAAATAGCTTGCATAAAGGATAGGGAGGTGGGAGGACGAAGAGAAAGAAAGACTGAAGGAGAATAGAGTCGGTCGATTGTTGTATTCATAATGTTATTAGGTCCAGCACCAATAAAAAGGTCTTTGTTAGCAGGAAATTAATTCAAAATCACGGAGCATCAAACTAAAGATTATAAAAGCACAGCAAGTCACCGACTTTTTTTCTTAAAAAAAAAAAAATTTCAGTTATTTGACCTGAGGAGGCAAGTGGCATCCAGGACTTTTGCACTTCTTCCCAGACATTTTCATTAACTTGATGCGGTTGATGTCCGGCTTGAACTTCTGTATTGATATATTGAACATGTCACTTTTAGTAAATAAATCGAATACAAGTTAAACAGAGAAACTACTTAAAACACTTCACATATGGAGATAACTGAACAACGTATGCGGTTGGACAATCTATCATCAATAGAAATGTAGAAAAGAAACATTCAGCTTATATACAGTAAGTTACATGTGGCGATGTATCCCAACAATTAGAAGATAAGAACATAGCAAAAAGTGAGGGTAGATTCTCTTGAGACTTATTACAAGTATATCTTCATCGCAATCAGAAAGGCTCCCACACCTCCATTATCTTGGATGTGAAGAGCCATTGAATATGTATATAAATATATATTAAATGTTTCATAACTACTGTGATATAACTGGAAATTCTGGTTGTATCACTTCATGCAGAAGTTATCAACTTTACCTTCATCTGCTACTTAAAAACATTATACGAGGTTTTACCTTCCTGGTTGATGTGATGATGTAATAAATATGTTATAGAGAGCTATTGAAGAAAGGAAATGCATTAATAAAAGGGCTAAATGTGAAACTATTAGTAGCAAGTCTCCATAATTTAAAATTGTAACTATTCCTCATCTCCTCTATAAATATAAAAACTATGTCACGGTGCTTACACCACAATATTTCTGCCTAGTGTGGATACAAATATTTTTTAAATGCTCATCTCTATAAATGAGGTTAATAGTTCAAATAACCCTACGGTCAAGTTTGTTTCACAATCATGTGATGTTCCATTCCTCTATGCAGCTCTTGTACTGTAACCTTGGGTTGGCAAATAACTTCCCAACAAGTAGAATTTGGTAGGCGGAAATTGTGCGGAAGTTTGATGAATGTGTACCGAGTGATTAAGAAATCCCTTTAGCATTTAACTAATACACACAATTTTTAATTTTATTTGTTATAATTTGTTCTCTCTATATTTTTAATTTTGTTTATGTCATTTTGTTGTAAATATGTTTTGATATATATTTCAGTTAAATGTCATTAAAAGTAAGAGAACATTGCACACTATAAGAATAATCCTGTTCAATTGTTCAGGAAATACCTTGTCCAACTGTCCCAGAATGGCCTAGACGCCTGACAGTATAAACGGCAGTGGAAAAAACTAGCTATCTGGGAATCCCAGATCCATGTCAGTCAATAGGTGTGTGTGTGTGTGTGTGTGTGTGTGTGTGTGTGTGTGTGTGTGTGTGTGTGTGTGTGTGTGTGTGTGTGTGTGTGTGTGTGTGTGTGTGTGTGTGTGTGTGTGTGTGTGTGTGTGTGTGTGAATAAGTATGAAACGATGCGTCGAGTGTTGTCTCATTGTATCAAAAGGCAACTAGGGTCGTTTGAAATATAGGGATCAATAAAGTTGAGTACTGCGGTTTATATATATATGTTCGGTTAATAACCTTTGAAGGCGGTGCTTCAGCATGACCGTAGTTTTATAGTTGAAATAACAATAAGATTTCATTTCAGACATTTAGTTATTTCACTAAAAATTCTGTTCAAACAATAGATCAGACATTATCTTCTGATTCGGAACACTTAGACTCCTCACAAAAACAGATATCGTGAATGAGGTGAATGCCTCATCCAAATACGAAGAAAGTATCTACAACCAATTGATAAAGAATTCACAGCTATTGAATGGTGCATGAGTCTCCAAAATCATAAACCATTCTTAGTAATCGGTTTAAACGTACTTTTGATTTATGTTTTATACATGACACTACTTTTCAACTTTGTCAACAACAATCTTTTGTTTCTTTGAAAGATAAAAAATGTACTATCTTGAATCACTATATCAACTAGTCAATAATTTACAATGCATGAATTTACATACATAATATACATACATATATACACACGTATATATGCGCAAAGATTATAAACACACACACACACTCACGCACACACACACATACACACACTCACGCACACACACACATACACACACTCACGCACACACACACACACTCACGCACACGCACACATATATACTAACACAAAAACACATATATGTATATATATACGTGTCTACACACATATATATACATATACAGACATGTATATGCATACAGACACACACACATATACATATATATATATATATATATATATATATATATGCGTCATGAACATATAAGTAGGTATATGGCAAATTCCCTAAAGAATATAAAACAAAGATAATTTTCAAAGAATATAAAGGAAGGAAGCGTTTCAAAGAAACATTTGATCTGTCGTTTGGTATGCTGAATAGAGAACACAACAATAAATGCATGAGATATGATATATCCATACGAGAACACCATTATTTTACCAACTAAGCCACTACTGTCACCGTCACCACCACCACCGTAATGGCAGTGCAGTGTAAGTAAAACCACTACCACCACTACCACACTACTACAGTTTACACTATCATTGCAACAACTCCTACCATCAGGATCGCCGCCATAATTATCAATATAACTACCACCATTGCCACCACTGTTACAAAAACTACCATTATCAGCACCATTGCTAGAACCCCTACTAACATTAGATTACATCTGCAACTACCACCATCTATATACTACTAAAACTCTCAGATTGCTTGCTTGTCTGTCATTTAACACAGTTAAACTGGCGCATAATGGGAAAATACTACGAATTAAAACACCCCTAAAATGTGAATACAAACGGAATAAAACAAATTTCGCGTAAATCGGACCACGGATTCCTGAGATATGGGGCGGTTTGGAGGTATTCATAAATACCCAAAACAGTGCATAATGGGAAAATACTCCGAAAGCAACAAAACTCTGGAAGGGAAGAAACTATAACCTTTCGATTAGAGACATTATGATCAATGTCTTCTGTCTTTTGAAGACAAACTTCACGACCTGGGCAAAAGTTTTAGTCACTTTACCTTACCAACCAAACAATACGAGTTGTTTTTACAGTAAATGTTTCTATTTTCGCTTTTGTTAAACACAATATTTTAATCATTTAGAAATATTTTTAAGTGAATGTGAATTCAATAATACAAGTTGTTTGTACAGTAAGTATTTATATTTTAGCTTTCTTTAAATAGTCAATATTCTAATTTTTAAAAAATTATTTTCTGGTGGGTATATATATGTATATATATACATGTATATAT
>NC_068989.1:37750223-37753148 GCF_001194135.2 Octopus bimaculoides | reverse complement strand
ATATATATATATGCGCATGTCAGACCAGTGGCCACTACCGACACTCTACATGTCACACCAGCACTCTTGCTGAACATCAGGAGCCTCGTAACGTTCCAACTACGCAAAACACAGTACCTGAGAGACTTAGTGACATGTAATCAAGCAATATGCGTGTCACTAACAGAAACACATCTGAATGTGGATGTATCAGATGCTGAGATACACATACCATGGTATGGTATGTTGGGTTTCGAACTGACAGGAGAGAAAGGACTCATGGTGGAGTGGCAATGTACATCCGGGAAGATTTCACGCCTGTAGTCCTGTTGTCACACTCAAACTCAGTCTGTGACACTTTCGTGGTACACATTAAACAGATGAAACCAGTAATATGTACCTTGTATTGCCCACCAGATGCTTCAAATCATGGGGATTCATTTGAAGAGAGCCTCTAAGAAATGAAAGAAGTATTAACCAACCTGGATGACAGCCTGCACATACTTTTTTTAGGGGATTTCAACCTCCCTTATGTCGAATGGCCTGAGAGCCACCTTCTCTTAGCTATGTCACTGCATGGCCTGAGGCAGGCAGAATCTCTGCTTGACCTCACTAGCATGCTCTTTATGTAGCAAATAGTGCTCTAGGGGAAAAATTTTCTGGACCTCTGTTTCACGAACAACACGGCGCTCATCCATAATGTTGGGGTGACAAAATATCAAGACAAACCCTAAAGTCTTCTATAGATATGCAAAAAATCTGCTTCAGTGCGGTGCAAAATAGGGCCACTAGTTGAAGAAAATGGCTCACCGACTGTAGACCCCCGGAGGATCAGTGAAATACTGAAAGTGCAATACAAGAGTGCTTCTACCATTCCACTGGGACCCTTGCAAGTAGCTATGCCTGATGAGTTCTTTGTCTCTGCAGATCTACACAACGAAATGGCAATTATTGACAGCATCAAAATAGAGGAAACTGATGTGATATCAGCCATTGATGAGATGAGCTCAAACTCAGCAACAGGATCTGATGGATTCCCAGCAGTTCTCCAAAAGAAATGCAAAGGGGCTCTAGCTAGACCACTTCAGATTCTCTTCCAGAACTTCCTCACAACAGGAAGACTTCCCAAAAAGTTAAAGGAAGGCATTATATGCCCTATCCAGAAGGGATTTAGCAGAGCAGATGCTAAGAATTATAGACCTGTCTCTCTAACTTCCCATGTCGGCAAGGTCATGGAGCGCAGTGTCAAGAAGAAACTAATTGCGTTCCTTGAAGATAATGACTTTCTTATGCTATATGTACATATAACATAAGTAATAGACTTAAAAAGAATAAGACTTGGGGTTGATTTGTTCGACTAAAGGCGATGCTCCAGCATGGCTACACTTAAATGACTGAAACAAGTAAAAGAATAATAAAAACTATGCTACCTTAATCCCTGCAACGCTGGGTGTCTCTGTTAGTTTGCGATAAAGAACCCGAAATAGCTGTTACGTGGTAACAGGCTGGGATGAACATCACCAGTAAACGTATACGTGAACTGAAAAGTACCTGTAGCTTGCTCACTGAGTCGACGTTGCTAATTTCCGCGGAGGCTACCACAAAAATCTTATAGGCATATAGAAACATTGTAGGTACTGAGAGAATTGCCTGTCAGAAAATGCAGTATAATCACCAACTTAGTTTCATATCTTGGGGCTAAAGATCTTTGAACAAAAACTTGGTCATACGTGGCATAAACCTTTAATAGCAATTGTGCTTCTGCTGTCACTAACTGTGCTTCTGCTGCTTACAGTTGTATGTGTCATGCAGTGGTTCTCGAGCAGTGTACCATGCATTTTGAGGGTTTACAAAATCTATACAAATGATTGTCTTGAAAAATGTGTTTATTTCAGAAATTTGTTGTTCACTAATATGATGAATAAAAAAATGTATGTAATAGTCTTCAAATTTTTTTTTAATGTGCCTGTAATTTTGGCGGAGTTTCAGATCAGAGACCCAATACTTCATGGACAAAAAAAATTTTTTCCTAATTTTATAGTATTCCGATGGTTCATACAACGGAAATTACGATTCTAAAAATTATTTTTTTATTTTTTTATTTTTATTCAATGTCTTTAGCATACCCCTCTCCACCCGACTTCTGTAAACTTCTCCTTTCTTATAAGACCTGGCGCATCTTATCCAAAATACCGCCGGCGTTTTTTTCTTTTTTTCTTTTTTA
The DNA here is from genome assembly GCF_001194135.2 of Octopus bimaculoides. Lineage (NCBI taxonomy): Eukaryota > Metazoa > Mollusca > Cephalopoda > Octopoda > Octopodidae > Octopus > Octopus bimaculoides. The sequence continues at coordinate 37,750,945 of NC_068989.1, read as the reverse complement.
CTTTCTGGAGTCAATATAATTGATTATATACGTGTTTCTCACATTTAGTAGCCTTGTGCCTCTGTTAAAAGAAAATCGATATTATTACTCACAGTAATATCACCACTGTCATTATAATAAATCCCCTAATTCGACCATATCGACCCCTAAACACTAACTCCATTAATCATAATTACTGTAACTCCCCAAACGTACTATACCTGTCCGAAATACAATCACCAATAATCCTAACATACTCTAGTAACCAGCACCCCTACTATTCCAACACCTACATCATTCAATATTCCTTACTACTACTACTACCATCGCAAACATATTCATCAGCGCTCCTTCCCCAGCATCAATAGAATTGCTTACAATTTTCGATACCGTTTCAGGTTTCCTGATTAAGTTTTTGATGGCCAATAGACAAAGTAGAGGTGGTGGTTGGCGGTCGAAATCGAAGATCAATAGGCGGTTGGTATTAGAAAGTGTTAACACGGTCGAAAGCGCATTTCAACGAAGACCGGCAATTCCACCGAGGCTCACCGATGCCGCTTCAATTGGTTGTATGATAGAGTATCGATGTAATCCAGTCCACGCCTCACTGATCTGTCAACACGGTACACAAGAATAGAGAGGATCTTTGATTTAAGTCCATATTAAAATGGCTGTCTTACGCGTATAAATAACACTCACACATCACATACAATATGTATGTAAACATACTCAGTCTTTATATA
>NC_068989.1:37745215-37750069 GCF_001194135.2 Octopus bimaculoides | reverse complement strand
ATATATATATATATATATATATATAGATATATATACATGAGACACCGCCGGCTGTGCTGATACACACACACACACACACATATATATACATGCAACATATACATATACACATACATTTATGCACTATACATAATGTCCATGTATGTATATATATATATATATATATATCTTATATGCGAACACACGCACACACATATATATATAGATGTATATATACACATGTGTGTATATATGTACACCCACACACATACATATATACATGCAACATATACATACACATACATTTTATACAATACATAATGTCCATGTATGTATGTATATATATATATGTATATATCTTATATGCGAACACACGCATACACACACACATTTGAAGATATGTATTTGTATACGCGCGCGTGTGTGTGCGTGTGTGTGTGTGTGTGTGTGTGTGTGTGTGTGTGTGTGTGTGTGTGTGTGTACATTTTGCTTCCTGTAAAGATTATTTGTATTCTTTGGTCATTTTTATTGTTCATTATTATTTATTTCTTTTATCTCAGCGGTTATTATTGTTGTTATTGTTGCTGATGCAAATTCTATGTCAGTTCTACATACTTCACTTCCACTCCGACCAACACCCTATACCACCTTCGATCTGACCAATCAAACGTCAATGCCAAAGATTTCTGCAAAGATGCCATATTAGTGTTCACGTTTTTTTTTTTGCTTGTTTTTTTCTTTGAATGATTTTTATATAATTTTTTTTTTTTTTTTTTTTACTTATATTTATTTTTGTTTACTTTTTTTCTACTCTCTCCAATGAAGCGGAGAGATTTCGAGTTCGGAAATACTTACAACTTAGTTACTTATAGCTGAAAGTTAGTGTAGGAAGAACAGGTGTGTGTACGTGTGAATTTGAGTGTGTGTATTTAAGAGAAAGAGAGTGAGCCAGACAAGCAGACAAACAAGGAGAAAGCAGCGGAGGGGGTGGGAAGAGAGAATTGAGGTGAGGGTAAATCTGAAAGAAAGAGAAAACTGAAAGAGGAGAGGACTGAGACAGGGAGAGAGGAAGACTAAGAGAGAGAGGGGGGGGGGAAGAGTCTGGATAAACTAGGAAGTGTGTGTGTTCATGAAAGAGAGATAGGAAAACTGGGAGAGAGAGGTGGAAAGAGAGACAGTGCGTATTCATGACAAAGAGTAAAGAGAGAGAGAGAGAGGGGGAGGGGGGAGGACTCGTGGAAAGAGACGGAGAGGGAGAATGAGAGCAGGAACAAGGGTAACACTGTCTGTGTGTTCTCGATAGAGAGAAAGAGAGAGAATGGGTGGGGAGTTAGAAAATAAGACACACATATAAGAATTTTGTTTTGTCTTGTTTCCGTCTCGCCACCATTCTACTTTGGTTAATGAGTTGATGAAATTGTCGGAATCAATGGAACAGAACGAATAAGAGAGAACCAAATTCGCCCAAGTAGAACACTGTCTTACAACAAAAGTGAACAAAGCCACTGAAACGGTCAAACTCTCGCCATTTGTGTTTCTTCTTGTTAATGTTGATTATTTCTGTGACTCGACTATCATGGGTTTTGTAAGAAAATTAGTATTGTTCTTCAACCCTAGGTCAACCTTGAATGGCCAGAAATATATATTTTCCAGGTGGTATATATTATAGAGTGTGACCAGTTTCTTAAAGATCAGCAGGCACATAAAAAAAAACGGCGTCTGGATACGTAGTAGATAATTTCAAATTCATTCGTCACTGGTATTTTGTATTCAAAATGAGAGCACAAATATGCATTTAAAACACAATTAAAAATAAAGACTTTTAGCTGTAACCTCATAGATCTATATATTATGTTTAAAATAAAAACACAATTACAGAAAAAGCGTTATTCAATTTTTTAAATTTTTATTATTGTAAACAAAGTGAAAACAAAACAACATAAAACATATATACTGCAACTACAGCAGCCTTGTTCGTCCAGGTTTCGTGTTTGTAAAGTTATCTCTTGCCTTATAGTTTACCTTAGTAAGCAACCGAGGAAATTAATTCAATGGAAACTATGCTAATCCAGACAATAAAACAATCTGTAACAGCACTGAAATGTTCTGAATTGGAAAATCGTTGGAATTATCGGTAAGTTTTGGCTGACAAGGGACATCACAAGAGGTTCTGTTGAGTATTTCGTATACGAGTACATGTCAATGATAGCATATAATCCTATTGTGTGATTTTTGTCCCATCAAGGACAGTTTGTTGAAGTAATCTTTTCTAAGCTCCACTTTACAACCAGGCGAAGCAACCAGAGTACGGTTTCTAATCCATTGATCGAGAGTTAGATGCTAAGTCATTAGAGAGTTCTTCTACAGGTGCAACCCTAACGGCTAGATCCTTCTTTCTTTCCTTAGCTGAAGGCAGGTAGCAAGTTTTAAAGGGGCTCCATCTCTGGTGTAGCAAATGTTGTGTGCCTGCTGAGTGAAAATAGGCAACCCATTTCACATATTTTGACAATTCTTTTACTCGATTTGTCGAATAATTCATTATTATTTTTACTTTTTTTTTGTCTTACCCAGATAGTTTCTTCTTTTTGTTTTCTTCCCGCAACATCTTTATAACAGGAAACAGAAAAAGAAAACGATAATTTCTTTTGATAAAACCTAATAATGGTTTCGAATTTTGACACAAGACCGGCAATTTCGGGGAGGGGTTAAGTTGATTACCTGTGATTAACAGGGACTTATTTTATCGACTCCGAAAGGATGAAATTCAAAGGCAGCCTCGGCAAATTTGAACTCAAATTACTCTTAATAATAGAGTATAACGACCTCATAATAAAAAATGTAAAGAAACTTAAACATGGCTTTGCAATACATAATACCAGTGGCCCACTACTAGACTATCGTAAATTCAATACAGATATTTTGAGGTGGTTGTATATTATCAGAAGTTCATGAAGCAATTAGATGTGTGTTTATATCACAACAGACAGTATCAGTGCATGGCAAGAATAAATTATATTAATTTGATTTAGGGCAGTAATACTTGGTTCAGCTTTACGCACGCTTGTTTCTCTTATATTATGTAAAATATTTCATTAGTCATAATATGCATACATAATTGCATTCTCTATTCATTAATTTCATGTCTCAGTGATAATTTCATTATGTCTAAAACTTACATATATCTGGAATTGGAACTTGTAACATGAAATATAGCAAAGTCCACGAAATCTTCCAAGCGTCAGAGACGAGGTTCTGATGTTCCAGTTTGTTACAGTTCTCCAAATGTAAGCAGACATTAATGCATCAAGGGAAACTGAGCACATAGTTCAAGATACTATAAGAATGGTTAAATATAGCTGTGAGTCCAGAAAGTTCTTCCAAGGCTATGCGATAAAGTATAAATTACTAACAAAAAAAAATAGGATTCAACTTTTGTTGCACAAAGTAATTTGTAATTTTTTTTTATGTTCGAGATTTGGCTACTGTTTTCGAGCAGGTCGATTGTCTTCGTTGGTCTGATTGTTTTTATTTAAAAGGACAAGTGGTGCACCTGACAAACTGTCTTACACTATCTAGTTGCATCCATTTAGATTCCGAGTTCAAACCCTACCGAGGGTGGCTATAACAGAGTCGATAAAAGTTAAAAGTCCCCCAAGCCATAAATTTATGATTGTGTCAATGTTAGAAATTTCCATTATTATAGAACCTTTGTCCATTTAAATAACTTGCAATGTATTACACTCTGTATTCAAATAACTTGAGGATGACTTCACCTTTCGTCCTTCGGGGTCTAGTACTGCAGTTAATTTCATTGAGTCTTCATGATGTATGAGGTCTTGTACTGATGGTCACGGCTAAGATATCTTTTGACCATAAACAAGGGATGACCTGTGGTAACAGCAATTAATATTAATTTCAGCTGTAGAGGCCGTTATTAAATATTTGTTGTTTTTATTTTTATGGGTAAGAAGTGGAAGTTTCACCTATGACATTAGTGCAAAATCTCCGAGATTAATAGTGGGAGAGAAACTACGGTTCATAGGTTTTGGTTATTGTTGCAGTTCAGCTCCAAGTTAACAATATCTATAAAACAGAAGATGTTTGTGTGTGTGTGTACGTGAACGTGGGTTATGCACGTCCACAAATTAGCACACATGTCGCTCCAATTTTAGGAGGACATTGTTCATGACCCTATCTGTGTTTTTGTCAACTTTTTCTCACAGAGGCACCCGCGTATAGCTGTAAAAATCGATAAACTTTTACCAATTTTGAAGTTTGTTGACATGGCGAAGTCAAATCTGTGCGTACGCGCGTGAAGGAGAGAGAGAGCAAGAGAGAGAGAAAGAAAGAAAGAAAGAAAGAAATAAAGAAAGGGAGGGAGAAAGAAAGAAAGAGAGAGAGAAAGAAAGAAAGAGAGAGAGAAAGAAAAAAGAGAGAAAGAAAAAAGAGAGAAAGAAAGAAATAGTGTGTTTGTGACAAGGATCAGAAACAGAGTGTTTGCCAAGCGTCTAAAAAAAAAAATGAAAAAGTGGAAGAGGGAGACAAAGCGGCTAAGGAAAAAAATTCCTCTCACCAAGACAGCGTCTATCAAAAAAAAAAAAAAGGAACGAACAAGTGGAAGAGGGAGACAAAGCGTATTACAAAAGAAAATGTAGCTAAGGAAGACAGAGTAAAATGCATTTTCTTTTCTTAAACATGAGATATAGTTTCAAATATAAGATGTTTTTGAAAGACACTATATTCTATAATAAGATTATATATACTTTCTCACATAACAATTAAAATATATTTATTTTAAATCATTTATTTATTTTAAATCGTTCATCTTTCTCCCCCCTTTCACTCTCACACATACGCACATATACTACTTTGGGA
>NC_068989.1:37740856-37745092 GCF_001194135.2 Octopus bimaculoides | reverse complement strand
CAATGCAAACCTTCAGATCAACCTTCTCCTATGCAGATCTCTAATGCAACATTAAAAAAAAAGAGTCAATAAGTGAAAATAACCAATAAACTGATTCCTTATGGGATTTCCCAATCAAATTGCCAGCAAACCATTTTCAGCCAAACCAATTTCAACGGATTTCGCTCAAATCTGAAGTCGATGTTACTTATTTTGGTTTGAAATAAAGGACTTAATCATTTAATAATCCTAGCTTAATCCCGAGCAGCGCCGGGTTATACTGCTAGTTCTTGATAGAACAGACATATAATGAAAAACATTGGAACCATGAATATTCTGTCTTTTCACACTTTCGGACCACAGGCATTATCCAGTACGTCTTTTCCTATCCCAAGACAATCGGATGCTATTTCTTGTAGGTTGAACAACCAGGTGAAGGCTTCTTCGTTAGCTGTAGTAAGAGGTAGCTCAACGTAGTGCGTTATGTTCATATAGGAAATCTGATCTGAACGTTTGCACTCAAGGGACTGAAAGATCGAAGTGTTAAACCGAGAGACAGATTAGTTCTAAGAACGTGTAAATTTCCTGACAAATGAATCATTTATGTATCTAGTGTAAAATGGCCATTATACTCTTTTTCTTTTTCCTTTTTCTTCACATCTTAGTGTTGTAAGGAACTAGGTTGCCACGTTGAAAAATGTTTTTGATGGAAATAGTGAAAGTCTAGTGAACTGTGCACCAAATTGCTTATGGAAGACGGTTCTGTTTAAGACTAATAAAGCGTTTGGAGTAGAAACATCAGCAAGAGGGAAAACTGAAATGCATAAACGAACCTTCAAGTATACCACAGTTGGTATGTAGATTGGTGAGAGCCCTACTATTGCTGCTATAGAACGGGCTGTAAAACGAGAGTTAGATCCTGTAGATGAGAAATGTAGATTAGAAGATTCTCGTAACAGAAGTACTCATATGTTTTGGTAATGTTAACTTGAGAAATTCGACCAAAACAATGTTAACTGCGTTTTCACCGAACTTCTCTACGACAAGTGACCGGTGATGCATGATGTAAAAGGGTAAGTAGTTTACAGTGGATATAGCTCATCAGAAAAATTCATCAATAGTCATGTGGAGGAGACTTGAAAGTATGAAGCTCATTGTTGTTTATAACACTCATCATCACGTGTTAGGTAGTCAAGTGAATGAAACTGATCAATAGCTAACAAAATCGAAAAGATTTCCTTTCTTAGTTGTAAAACAATGTCGAATGTTTCCACGGAGTGGGAAATTTCCATGTAGAAAGGGAAAGATCGAAGAGTTTGGCGGTGACAGTTAAGAGTTCTAGATGGAACAAGGACTCCATATTAGGTGGTTGTGATTGGAGACCTTTACAGACCTGTTGACTGTGTGTACAGAGCGGTGAGATTAGTAACGTGGAAGATAGTATTGCCTTTATAGTGTGGAGTTGGAAACAATATAATGAGTAAATACTGATTTTTTTTTTCTAGAAGTGATATAACCTTAGTTGAAGAGTGATGTGTAGAAGGATTCTGTCCGGTTGACTGAGATATTCTTGGCAAGGAAGCAGATTCTGTTGCATATTTAAAAGGTTAGAATCTTACAGGCTTTGCAATATTAGAAAGTATTTTCTGCATTCCCGATACTCCTCTGGCAGTAGAAAAATACTTCCCACTGATTGGAGACATACTCAATGTTTTTGATGAGAATACTCTCGTCCAGTTTATTAATAAAGATATCAGTGATATTGTGACGTTATTATTTAGTCTAGATAAGGCAGCAAGCTGGCAGAATCGTTAGCACGCCGGTCAAAGTGCTTAGCAGCATTTCGCCCCCGTCGCTCCGTTCTGAGTTCACATTCCGCTGAGATCAACTTTGCCTTTCATCCTTTCGGGGTCGATAAATTAAGTTGTGTACTGGGGGTCGATCAAATTGACTGGCTCCCTCCCACCAAATTTCAGGCCTTGTACCTATAGTAGAAAAGAATCGTTAAGCACGTCGGGCAAAATGCTTAGCGGCGTTTCGTCTGTCTTCTCTTCCGCTAGGGTCAACTTTGCTTCTCATCATTTCGGAGTCGATAATATAAGTACCAGCTGAGCACTGCGGTCGATGTAATCGACTTATCCCCTCCCACGAATTTGTTGGCGTTGCGCCAAACATTTGAAACCAATATTCAGTCTGGATAGAAAATAGTTTAGTAGATAGGGTTGCCACACTTCACATACAATTTAAACATATTATGACAGAGAATGCTTTCTACATTGGCAATAAGTTGCATTTATTGAGCTTTCTATTTACATTTTGACGTACATTGTGTCACATTCTGATGTTTTTCGGAAACTTTCAATGAATTGCAAGAGGAAATGAGATGTGTAAATGTATCGAAGAACCCCTGTAGGCCTTATAAACGCTGGTTATTAACCCAATTTTAAGGCAGTTATCTCCATAATGTCTGTCACTTCACAAACAGGCAAAAATCAGGAACCGAAGAAACTGAAGATCCATCTTCAGTTTCGATAAATTCTATTGCCATAAGGCGTAAAGAATTTAAGGTTTCAGACAATTTTCATTTGTTTGAGAAGAAGGAAGAGACAGAAAGTTGTGTTGTCTCTTCAGTGATAGACAGATTCAAGAAGAAGGAATTGAAATGAAGAAACAGTATGGTGGATCCTGATGAAGAGAATGATAGATGGGGCGAAAGACATGTGGCATGTGAGGGTCAGTGAATTAGTTGGGAGGGGAGTGTACAAAAAGGATGCTAAAATTTGAGTACGAACGTTGAGAAAGTTAATGCTTCAGGTGGTATTCAAACAAATCAGAGATACCTATCAATCTATCAAAGATAACATTCCTAGAAGATATTTCAAACAGATAGGTGGAATGAGGAATATAGAATTAAATATTCAGCATAGACAACGAACTGTACGCTGTAGCTTCGAAGTTATGATTTTGTTGTGTTATGCTTTATTCACTTCATTTTGTGTATACTATCAAATAATGATTTAGAAATATGATAAAAGGTAAGTTCCTGGCTAACCAAATCAGTGATCGAGCTTCGTTTCTTTCCCAGAAAAAGGTATGCATGATATAGAACACTGATCTTCTAAGAAATTATCTGTTTGAAAAATGTATTATTAGTCTTCAACGAAATCACTGCCCAGTGTTTCGTTCCAGTCGTGTTTTTCTCCATGAACGTCCATTTACTCTAATTAGTGGACTTGTGGGGATTAAAAACGATTTTTCTTTTTGAATTTCGTGCTGACCTAAATTTGTAAAATATCTTGCAAGTGAGAGATATCAACTGATCTAATACTAACAACCTTGCAAAATTTATTTTACGAATAATTTCCAAGCATCAAAATATTTTACTGAAAGTCTTTCTTCTCAACAACCATTTATTGAAGAAAACCGACACCCACCCTCTACTTTAACAATCGAATTTTGCTTAAGAATGTTTAAGAAGAGAAACAGAGAGAATGCGGAGGCGAAGAGCAGCAGCAGCAACAACAGCAGAACAAGCAACAGCAGATTTTAGTGATTGATTAACTGGTTATCTATGCGACAGATTACAGAAAATATTCAATGAAAGATACATTTAAAAACGTATATGAATAACACAAATGTGTCGGATCGTAGTAGTAGTAGTAGTAGTAGATTTAACAACGCTGGTGATGGTGATGACAGAAAGGTAGAGGGTGATGGTGTGGTGGTCGCTGTGGTAGTTGGAGTTAACTGGAAATGGTAGTAATACGAAATGATAGTATGGTACTGATAATGATTCTGTTGATGATGCTAGATGTAGAGGTATCGATGAAGACAGGGGTGGTAGAGTGTCAAAAGTAATAGGGGTAGATTGACATACTAAATGCTTTGCAATATATAGTTACGATACTTCATGTTCTGAGATCAAACCCTGTTGGGATGGGGACGTTAGAATAAGTAGCAATAATATACTCTGGTCAAGGCGGTGAGCTGGCAGAATCGTTAGCAGGCCGGGCGAAATGCTTAGTGGTGTTTCGTCTGTCTTTACGTTCTGAGTTCAAATTCCGCCGATGCCGGCTTTACCTTTCATCTTTTCGGGGTCGATAAATTAAGTACCAGTTGCGTACTGGGTCGATCTAATCGACTCCCCCCCTACCCCCAAAATTTCGGTACTTGTGCCTAGAGTAGAAAAGAATAATATACTCTGATCGATTCAAACGACTATATATATATATATATATATATACATGTATATATATA
>NC_068989.1:37728148-37740763 GCF_001194135.2 Octopus bimaculoides | reverse complement strand
CATAATTAAGGGATCAGCAAATATTTGCTTCACCACATAAATTGATAAACCTTTACCCTTTTAATTTGTAATAATTATATATATATATATATATATATATATATAGATATATTTCCTGTAAGCTTGTAAGTTAATGTCGAAATGATAAATTAATACCGACGATGATGAAGATGATGATGACGACAATAAAAGGCAATAGAGAGAGAGAAATGGCAGAATATTAAACTCAAAACTTTTTGGTATTTGTCTTTGTTTCGCCCCAGATCGGCCTTAATTGAACAAACCAATGATCAAAGACATTCTTGCAAAGGCAACCCCTCCTATTCCTTTTCCATACAAAGTGTCTTATCCAATATGTCCTTTTCTTTTTTAAGGCGGGAAATTTTGCTGCTATTTCTTGAACGCTAAGCAATCACAAAGAAGCTCTCTCCTTGGTTCGAAACGTCTTGGAGTGGTTGGTTACGTTCTCATTACATCATAAGTTCAAATGTCTCCGGAGGCGAATTTGTCTTTCATCCTATCGACAAAATAGCTAATCAGCTATTAATTTACGGGCTTATTGCCTCTAGTAGAGTTCTTTTCCTTTTTTTTAGTTCCATTCATATCTATGATGCATCATGAGGACTTCAGCACTTTGCTGACAAGAAAGAAAGGCAAAGTCGAAATTTAGATGGATTTCAACGAAGAATTAAATGGGCGTAACTAACTACTTCAGGCGTTTTGTTCAATGCTTTTACGATTTTGTCAATCCTGATTTATAATTGTTTGATAAAAATGCACACCCGCAGATATTGCAGACCAAGCTGCTCTCATTTACTACACTGGTGGTGCGTTTTCGAACAGCTCGCTTAAATTCTACATGAAAAATGCGTGATTTTTCGAAATTATCTCCCTCCTTAATACATACATACATACGACAGCGAAACGTACTCAAGATATACCATATAGAAAGAGCAAATATGAAAATGCATTCACTATTGTTTCACAAGCCAGCAAAGAATCTTCTACGCCAGAAGTGAAGAATATCCTCGCAAAAATTTCCCCTCGAGGGCCAAATTTTACTCTCATTCTAATTTAAAACCCTCTGCAGACGAGGTCTTTAAAAAACCTAGTGATAGAACGGCATAATCCTTTAAAACCAAAACAGTAATCCTACACAAATTTGCGCTATCGTTCTTCCCTTTTCTTTCTCTGTCTCCTTACGTCTGTCTGCCCCTCCTCTTTCTCTCTCTCTCCGATAGAAACCCAGTGGAGGTTACCAACAATAAAGAAATTTGGCATACTGGGGTAATTTGACCTGGAGATCATATTTGTTTTCATGTGTTGTCTTTGTTTCGGTGTTGGGTTTAAATAATTTTTTAATAGGAAAAATCTGAGAAAACCAATCAATAAGATTTGTAATGCACAGCTGCACGCACAGGTAGAGGAAAGGATAAGAACAGAGGTGAAATAGGTGGAGAAGGTACGGAAAGGCAACAGTATCACTGAGAAAGTGTGCGTGTTAAGTCTTTGATGGAAGAAGGTTAGCGGGTGATAAAGAGGATTGACGGGTAAGAAAGCGAAAGACCGTGTGAGAGAATAAAGAAAAGAGAAAGAAAGAAAGAATAAACGTAAAACAAGTGTGAAAGAAGGGATGATACACACACACACGTGTGTGTGTGTGTGTATATATATTATATTATATATACACACACATTTGTATATATATATATATATATATATATATATATATATATATATATATATATATATATACATACATACACAGATAGACAGACATACAGACAGACAGACAGATATAATCAAGACATCATAAAGAGGAATGGAGAATTATACGTCTTCGAAATTTATTTATTAAAGTACTATTCTCGTCAAATTCCAAGCCGACACGTGTTTCCTCAGGATAAGTGTCCTAGTGTCCTTTGAGGTAGCAGTTATGTACATTTAGTTGATTAAATCAACTGCAATATCTATATATCCAAAGGCTGACATTCCTTTGCAGCTTTATTGAAGCTGTTACCCGTACGGGTTGGTGAAGCGAACTAGCCCCCAGATATGAAACTATGTTGGTGATTATACTTCATTTTCTGACTGGCAATATTTGATTGTATGAGATGGCCATATTCTACGCTCTCAGTACCCACAATGTTTCTGTATGCCTACAGATGTTTGTGTTAAGACACAGCGGAAATTAGCAACGTGAACTCTGTAAACGAGCTACAGTTACTGTTCACTTCATGTATATGTTTAGTGGTGTTCATCCCAGCCTGGTGTTTTGGTTTAATCACTGATAGGTTCGCTATTTTATATATATATTTATTTATTTATTTATTTGTATTGATGTAGTCAACAGGTCAACTGACTGTGGTGGTGATTGTACTAATGGTGATAGTTACAGTTGTGGTCTAGGGATTAAGGTGTGTGAAACCACCTCTTAGTCAGTATTGTTTCCAGGTGTACACTGACCCAGAAGAGGGTTCTAGCTATGGGTTAACTAGCATGTGAACTACTGGGAGTGAAGGGACCCCCTACGCCAGTTTTTGTTAGCACTTTCTTCTAGGCGAAGGTAAACTCATACAAAAACCTGAATTGCATGTGGTTCTGAGTTGTCTTTACTTATGTTGTGCCACTGGTTTTATAGTTGATTGCTCTAAAGAAATGGGTTCAAATTCACGCATCAGAATTTCTTGGACACTCGGAACTTTTGCACCGACTTACTGTGTTTAAGATGTGGCTTTATTCAGTCATGAGTTGATATCCACTACACATCTAATGTCTATATATATGTATATATATAGACATTAGATATGTAGTGGATATCAACTATATATATATCCACTACATACGTAATGTATATATAAATCCACGACATACGTAATGTATATATATATATATATATATATATATATCCACTACATATGTATATATATATATCCACTACATATGTAATGTATACATGTTAGAAAGAGAGAAAGAAACGCTATAAACTTTGAAACAAAAGAAAAAGGCTGCTATTACTTTGCATTCTCAGTCAATAACTGACAATGAAACAGCAGGTCTCTTTTATGACGATGCTTTTGATTTAGGTACAAGACAAGCAATTTAGAGAGATTAGTTGATAGCATCGATCCCAGTGCTAGACCTCAGAATGTGAAGAGTCGGAACAAACGGCAAAATATTTTTATCGGTGCTCTGGAAACAATTGCAGTGTTTGTGAATCACTGACATTAAAGATATGTAAATTTGTAATTTTACATCACATTAGCGTGTGCAAGTCGGAAATATTTAAAAACCTATAATTTCAACTTAACTGGTTTGACCCCATAGAAGTATAGCTATCACTCAGCATTAGGCTTCCCATGAAAAGTTGGTCTTAATATGATCCTTTTTATAACCTTCAAAAAATTTAGAAAAGAAATCTAGCATTTAGAACTTTTATTGAACATTAAAATTGCTGTAACACCAAGAAATTATAGGAGAGTAGATGATTGTGAAAGAAACAATATCACCGTGAAGTTAAAACTGAAGAACAAAGAAATATCAGCCTCATAGCTAAAAGAAACCGTGTAACCGAAGACCGATTAAATGAAAGCGAAGCAGGAACAAACAGCCGCTTAGTAAACTAACAGAAACCGTATTACAAAAACCTTACTGAATAAAAGTGAAGAAGAATAGAGCTCACCAGGAAACCGAAAGGAATTGTAACTCTGAAGCTTGATTTCACGAAGCTTTGAAAGAAATGAAGATGGTAATTATCTTGATTTGTACCTCTTTTCAAGAGTCAATACCGTCACAGTCAATAGCCTACAACGTAAAGCCAGGACTTTTTGATGAGTTTAATAGGAACAAATCCACTCTCACAGTCAGAAATGAAGTGATCAAATGATTAGACCGTTAATAATTTGCAACTAACGGTGCTATTGTTCACCAATTGCAGTAGTATAAAATAGAATAACGCAATCAATAAAAATTACCACCGCTATCATCACCACCACCACCACCTTTATCACCAGACTGTATAATAATAGGAAAATACGTATTAATTAATTTTCCTTTATTAGCAACAGAAATCGAGATCGAAGTCTCTGAGGTGGATGAGTGCTCTTTTCGACCGTATAAATAACAGTTTACGACTACTATACTACTACCACTAAAATCCTTGAACGTGTTGCTGATGATTGATTTGCGATAGACTAGAGCCTCCTGGTTAAAAAATAAACTTTCTATTACTTTTAGTGTGATTTGTGGTCCTATCTTCTTTAGCTGTTCTCAATGTCAGGTAGGTTGTGTGCTTCAAAAATAAAACCACGTTAAAATTTGAGTTTCCAAATATTTTATTTACCCGCCTCACTGAGTTTATATCCAATTAATTAATGTTGTGAAAGTGGTAGAGAGCATTGTGAATCACTACATATAATGAATATATTTGTTAATTAACACTCCGAATTTAGGATGTATGAATAGGAGAGAAAGATGACAGACTGCTTTACGGGATAGAATGACCCATCCGCATAAATCTCGAAAGTTGAATTAGCTCGCCTTTAAATAAGTGTCGACCCAGGATTTTATAGAATACGATTGGTGAGAGAACTTTCACACGTCCTCAGAGATTGACGCCTCTCTCATAAGTCACTCAGTGCTCATTGGTCAAATAGTATTCTCGTAAGTGTTTATACCTTTTATTCAACTCTTTTCTTTTATTAGGAACAAATAGTTTGTGGTTCTAGATTAGGCAAGTCTGAAAACTATGTTTCGAATCTCAACTAGGTTCTTGCTACAAGTTTATTGCACTTGGTATTTAACAATTGAATTAATTCGCTAAAATCCCCGAACGTATGCACCGAGTATGACATCTTCTGTGGGGAGACAAACATGAAGTCAAGCACATGTGCATTATGCACCACACAAAAGTACATATTCACGCGTCTGCTTACGGTGGCTGTATATCCACATTCACTCGCATATGTGTAAGTGGCATGCACACACTTTCTTTTAAAAGAAAGTAGTGTAGTTTGAGAGTTATTTCACTACTATTTCTATATAGGTCGAGCCACTGACGAGATACCCCTTCGAAATTGAGCGTTTCATATTTTTATGTATGTCTGCGTATATATGTGCGTTCTCTTCAATTTTTAATTGCTTGAAATATTCATGTAAAGAAGGAGCTGGTTTCTAACAAAGATACAAAGCTCTATCGTTGGAATGTAAATAACAAAAATTCGCATTTTGAACTAAAGAAATATCTTGCATATTTTAACAGTTCCGCTTACAGATTGTATCCATAATGTGTAAATTAACTGGTTGGTTTCTTTTCTGAAAACCCCAGCTTATCCAAATTGTCACTTAAATATTTATTCACATAACCTAGTACAGTAGTGATTCTTGATATAAATGTGAATTTATATTCTGGGTATAGAAGCTGGAAGTTTCGAAGCAGTTGTTGCCTTTTCCCTTTGATGTTTTTGAAAAGATATTCACATCAGCAGAGCAGCTAATTTCTATGACGGTACAAACTTTTTCTTGTCAGTCCCAAACAACAATATCCGGCCTGTTATGTTTGTACTTGTTAGAAGTTTTGAGGGAAATATTTCACCAATATTCCTTGTGTTAAGGTTTATGTATGTGTTCTATAACAGGCGGGGGTCTTTAAGATGGCATTCTATATTGTTTTAGCGACATCAACATCATCATGTCTCGACATCTATATATATGTATGTATATATATATATATATATATATATATATATATATATATATATATATATACACTAATATATTATTATATTACATTACATCTGAACTCATTTTTAACTTCTATAGGAGCTGAATTATATAGCTTAACTCATCAACCTGGCATTATGATAAATGTCATGATATAGTAATATTTATGTATTGCTTCAGAGGCACAACACCTCAGACCTTAGATTTACGGAAGATGCAGTCAATTAAATAAACTTCTGGACTAGTTATTTATCTTAACGACCGGAGGGATAGAACTAAGAATGTACGATCCGTATGTAAATGCTGGAAAGCATTTGTCCATCTAATGATTCTGCCACTCTTTATACTAACATGTAATTTTATTCTTTCTTTCTTCTATAAGTACAAGGCCTGAAATTTGGGGAGAGGAGAGCTAGTTGATTACATCGATCTCAATGCTCAACTGGTACTTATTTTATCGACCCCGAAAGGATGAAAAGCAAAATCTACCTCGGCGGAATTTGAATTTAGAACGCAAAGCCGGAATATATGCCGCTAAACATTTTCTCCACCGTAAGTATGACTCTGCCAGCTCGCCGACTTTATAATGACACGTCATTTACGTGCTAACATCAGGAATGGTTAATAGTTCACCCTACACTATAAAACTTTGAACCTAGATCAATAAAACAAGCAGAGTTTGGCAGAATCACCAGTGTCAAGAAAACTGCTATACGATATGTTCAGATCCCTTCAAGAACACCCGTTCGATAGAATAAAGAATTAATCAAGCACTTGTATTGATTCTAAAATTCTTATAATGCATCCTAGATATGAATGGAAATATAATAAAAGATAGAATAAAGTCGCTTGTCTGACACTATACTGTCTCGACAATCGTGAAGAGAGACAATAGCGAAATACACAGAGAGAATTCCGGAATTCAAGGCACAGAAAAACGTTACACGAAAACATCAATAAATTACTTATTTAAAGTATTATTTGTTGTTCTGTTCATTGAATTGAATAAAAACGTAATTTTTTTCCACTTGTAATGTTGTTATATAAATTTGTTGTTGTCTCTACAATTCAGATATTGTTAGATAATAAGCAACTTAAAATATTTTTTAATTACTTCAACTATTATTGTAATATGAATGAGAAATGGTATTTTTTTTTTTCTGACATATTTTCCAAGTTAAAATTTGAACTTTTGAATTTTTTATTTTTGATCATCGTCATGTGTACGTGACGGTGAAGCACGAGTCGAAGAAAAAGAAAAGATGAGATAGTCACAAATGAAATGTCTTTGGTCATAAGTCTGGCCTGAGGTTAAACAACAAGAAAACACTGTAGCTTTCAAAATACATTTCAAGTTACATAGAGACATGCCCCCATTTAGCGTCTATTTTAAAATGTACTTTAGACTTAATCATAACTTTCCAATTAAGAAGGTCCTGCCGTATGCGTTCGAAAGAGCTTGACATTATTATGTTTCAAAAATACAGTGAAGGGCAAACTAACAAGGGAATCTTTATGTGGCAACTCTACGTAGTAGAAATAACTGTCTGATTTCCCTCTACTCACATAGCCTACCATCTTTAAAAAGAACACAATGACACAATATATTGTAATCCTAGATATACAAAAAGGTAGGGTGGGGTGCTGGGGGCACAATTAGGAGTTTTTAAAACATTTTTGACTTTGAGACAAAATGTGTTTTTACAAATATTCACTACCTTATAAAAACTATATCAGCTAAGCAAATGGTTTTCCCTAAATGTATTAAAAACATTATAACATGATCTGATCACAATTTCAGAAAATTATCGCTGTTCTCTTAGAGCATACAAAAAACAAATTTGGCTGGGCAAAATGAGTTAGCCAACATAAGGTAAATGAAAGAGGATCGGAGGAAAATAGCACATGATATGAAATTAACGAAATGAAAAAAAAAAGTCTCAATATAAAATATTCCCTATAGCTTTCCCATGATCTACTGGAGTGTTTCTCGTCCCGATATATCTACACACCATGCAGTTAAAGAGAAGAAATTATTGAAATTAGTCATTACTCATTTTACCCCATTTTAAACAGCATTTTTTAAACTTGAAAATTATCAAATTAGACATTAGTGTAGGAAAAAACAAATTGACATGGAATCCAACAGAGAAAATAATATTGAATGTTAAACATCAAAATTTATCCACATATTTTATTAGCAGCCTCAATTACAATCGGGTCAAATTTGAGAAAAAAATTCTTAAAGATAAAGCACCTGCCACTTATATTGACCAATTTGTACTCTTAAAATTTAATGTAGCAATACAAAATGATGATGCAATATTTGCAATGTAATGGTCTCAAACAGATAGGGAGAAAAAAAAACAAGAAATTAGAAATTACTCATTTTACTCCGTTTACTAACTTTGCCCCACCTCATACACGACATTAATATTTTTGATAGTTGGTCAGCTTGATCAGAGCTATCTTGTGGTTAAATAAGTAACATATTGGTAGGGGATGAACCAACACGCGAGTCTTTATCTAATCTCTCGATATGGTAGATATAGCAGCAAAATATCCTTCAAATCACACCATTGCAAAGAACATAAATTATAATGTAGTCCTAGATATACAAGGGGTGTATAAAACGTCTTGAGCCTCAAAAAAAAAAAATATATATATATATATATATATACATATGGTACAAGACTTCTGATGAAGGTACAAGACATCAAGGCTCAGAGGCCTTGAAGGCTCAAAACTTTTCATACACTCCTCGTACAGTCTAAATAAACAATAAACATGACTGGAACACTGTTGATCGAGGCTTTACATTTATTTTGCTTTTGTCAGCACAGAAAATTCCTTTTATTTTCATATATAACATAGAAACACGTACATCTTTGAAAACGTTGTCAGGATCTGTGTGGTTTTCGTCACTGTTTACAATTTTGTTCTAATTGTTTTCAAATTTGGTGTATGGATTAAGTTTCGCATACTAATTATGAGAATGAAAATCATTTTCCATATAAATCCATAATTAAAAAGTTATTAGCCTTTAAAATTTGCAAAATTTGGGTATTTTAGCCAATTAGAAGCGAGTCTTTTACACATCACTCTGTTTCCATAGTAACCAAAGATGCTGCGCATGTACACAAGGCGTTGAAGGAGATACAGGAAAGATAATCTACTACAATAACACTCTTGTGTTTTTCTCTGTCACAACATATGAATGAGAAAGGAAGGGATGATAGATGAATAAGGAAGGAAGGGGTGATGGCAAACTGGTGGGATGGTTAACATTCAACGCTGAGAAGAAAAATCAAACAGCGTTTCAACTCTGTGTGAGTATATGTGAGTATGTGTATGCGTGAACAAGGGAAGTATGTGGATGTATGTGAACATTGACAAGTGTATTAATCTGATTTACCAACCATATTTATATGTAAAATACTACAATTATCCGTCATTTTTGAGGTACGAAACCAGCTAGTTTAATTTATAAAATCTTAGAGTATATTGCAAACTTTCGTTCTTGTATTTTTTTAAACTAATAAATGTGTTTTAAACAATGTTTTTACAATTATTTCTAGCAACTGCTGTTTGTTCGTAGCTTTTAAATATTTAATTTGCTCGCGAATGTTTTAATATTAACTTCATTCGTGCATATTTTAATGTTTTGACTGTTATTTCTAGCTCCACCCCAACCCACCCCACCACTGATGATGGAAGAGTCATCGAACGCGCTGTTTTCTGATTGGCTGAAAATTCTGAAAATTATCAAATTTTGAACACCTGTAACATTTTTACAATATTTTTCTGGAATAAATTATTAACAAATTCAGATTCAGCATCAAAAATTACATCTATATGATTCATTAAAGAATTCTTTTTAAAACAATGACCAGACCAAAAGATCCCATTGTCGTTTTATAAAATTTTACTGGCAAATTTTAAAATTAACAAACATTTATTTACATGAAAGAAAATTACCAGAGAACTTTCATCTAATTCTTCCAAATCTTTCTGTTAAAACTGTATTGAAACCATCACTGCAATTGCTCGCATACCACAAGGAACCTACTGAAGCAAGCCAGC
Source organism: Octopus bimaculoides (assembly GCF_001194135.2). Lineage (NCBI taxonomy): Eukaryota > Metazoa > Mollusca > Cephalopoda > Octopoda > Octopodidae > Octopus > Octopus bimaculoides. Next base: position 37,730,959 of record NC_068989.1, on the reverse strand, counting down.
ACGCTCGCAGCATTACCACGGGCGATGGCGAGGTTAAAGTGTTGGGAAAACCAAGCGCCCTCACGGGTATCACCTGACAACTCAGTGAGGCGAGCTGCCAACGTTGACAAGAACTTCGTGGTTAGTGGCCCTAATCAGAGCTGACCGGGGGTTAAACAGCAAAAGATTAAATGATACGTATTATTTTACATTGTGGTCTGCCTAGATAAAAGAGAAAAAAACTATATGCTGAAGGCCATGGGTTTGGATATGCTGGTTTATTCTGGCGAGATGAGGGTACTGATATATGGGGACCGACTATTGCTATGAAATTAAAATAAGAAAACGAAATTCCTTTCTTTCAGACAAAACGTTAGTATTCCTTTATTTTTCTTCCAAAATATAAAGATTTATTCAAATTCACGAATATTGTTTTAAGAAAACTGAGTTTGACGTTGTGTTAACATGTAGAACAGCTTCAATGGGTTGCATATAGGGTTTTGATGTAGATTGACAAACCAGTGATTCTCAAAAAAAAAAAGGAGAATAGCAAGAGCCTATGAGAAGAGGGTCAGCTGAGACAGCGATCCATTGAGATCCATTGAGTGGGGGCTGAGGCTAGAGGTCCAAAAATAGCCTTCTGACGGAAGGAACCCTGCCCACTCACCTGCCCTCCCCCCGCACACACACACACACACACACACACATTGTGGACCCGAAAATAACCACGTTTCACCTTGCAAAATTTCGGTGACACGAAGAATAGCATCTTCCCCGGGATTGTCTGTGAGGGTTGTAAAACAGACTGGGTAAGTTGTCTTGTTTAAAATTAAAGAGAGGTTTTAACTTTTATTACTTATATATCGTCACTGTAGCAGAGAACGAAGAATGATATAGAAGCAAACTATTCGATCTTCGCGTTAATAAAGAGGTGTGGTGATGTGAAAGGTGGGAAATATTTTCCTAGTACTTGGATGGGATTGTTATTTGTTACTTTGAAAAGAACTGTGAATAACAGCGTAAAAGGTGACCTAACAATCTTTAAAGTAGACATATTATTGTGTAAGACCTAGGTTAGGAATTGATGGAACAAACCACATAACTTAGAAATTTTAGAACAGAAGTAAAGAACTAGTTTAAGTAGAAGTGAAGAATTATAGAGTATTAAAACTTGAAGGAGGTGCTGACCCACCAAAAATATAAATACATCAAAAAATGTAAATTAAAATTGTTACGGATCTTTAATTTTACTGATTGCGTTCTTTCCTTATTAAATGGACGCATGTGTGACTGTATGGTAAGAAGATTGCTTCCTAGCCACATGATTCCGGGTTTACTTCCACCGTGTGGCATCTCGGGGCAAGTGCCTTCTACTATAGCTCCGGGCCGACCAAAACCTTGATTTGTTGATTTGTTCACGTCCCTCATCGGTCACTGTTGCGGTTCGGCAAAAGGATCTGATAGAATAAGTACCAGGTTTAAAACGAAAAATTAATAAGTACAGGGGCCGATTCGTTCGACAAAGACCCTTCAGGGCTGTGCCGCAGTATAACCGCAGTCCAATACTTGAAACAATATAGGCGAAGGAGTGGTTGTGCGGTAAGTAGCTTGTTTACCAGCCATATGGTTCTGGGTTCAGTCCCACTGCGTGGCACCAGTTTTCTACTGTAGCCTTGGGCTGTCCAAAGCCTTGTGAGTGGATTTGGTAGACGGAAACTGAAAGTAGCCCGTCGTATGTGTGTGTGTGTGTGTGTGTGTGTGTGTGTGTGTGTGTGTGTGTGTGTGTGTGTGTGTGTGTGTGTGTGCGTGCGTGTGTGTGTGTGTGTTTGTGTGTCTTTGATTGTCACCCCCATCATCGCTTGACAACTGATGTTCGTGTGTTTACGTTCCCGTAACGGCAAAACAGACCGACAGAATAAGCACAAGGCTTACAAAGAAGGAGTCCTGGGGTCGATTTGCTCGACTAAAGACAGTGCTCCAGCTTGGCGGCAGTTAAATGACTGAAACAAATAAACGAATAAAAGAATAATGAACATATATAGGCTTCATCAGTAAACGGTTTTCTAAAAGCAAACAAGGGGCTTCCCACTCCTGTGCATAACTTGAAACAGGCTAAACACTGTTGAGAGAGAGAGAGAGAGACAGAGAGAGAGAGAGAGAGAGAGAGACAGAGAGACAGACAGACAGACAGGCATACAGACAGACAGACAGACAGGCATACAGACAGACAGACATAAACCTGTACACGTCTAATTAAAAAAAACACCATGGATGGATAGTGTAACCACTCAGCAGAAGCTATTTGTAAATGTGTTGTTGGAGAGGACGGGATGTGACTTGGCTGACATAAGTTTTTACACACACCTTCATACAACAAACACTGGCATCTAACATTTACCATTATTATCAATTAGTGAGGACTTTGATTTACAATTAACCGGATGAGGAAAAATAATTTGGTTATAAATTACTGTGCATATGATCGATACAATCACATACACACAAACATATCATATACACACATATTGCATATATATATAAATAAATATATATATATGTATGTATGTATGTGTATATATATATATATATATATATATATATAGAGAGAGAGAGAGAGAGAGAGAGAGGGAGAGAGAGAGAGAGAGAGATATGTATTCGTGTGTGTTTACACATACATATATATATATATATTTCTATATATATTCATATATACACATGAATGCATCCACACATATATGCAATACATATATACATTATATATGTGTATATGTATGCATACACATAAATCGATATACATGCACATACACGACCATATATATATATATATATATA
>NC_068989.1:37727202-37727908 GCF_001194135.2 Octopus bimaculoides | reverse complement strand
TATATATATATATATATATATATATATACATACATATATACATACATCTCTCTCTCTCTCTCTCTCTATATATATATATATATACATATAATCTATTTATAAATAAATATGCATACATATAAGTGTGTGTGTGTATACATACATACATACATACATAAACATACTCCTTCATAAATATACAATATTTTTGGCACATATACATAGATAAATATATATTTATAATCACGTACATGTATGCTACGTTGAAGCTATACAAATAAGCACGAAAATAGCAGCCAAATCTTCGATTCAGACTCGGCCATCTTAAAAACAAAACAAAAAAAAGGATTGGATGACCACGGATGGAAGATCTTTAATCATAAGTCTGAACAAGCAGACATATGATTAAAGGACTTTTCTGGTATAACGTGTGTAGTTCTATATGTTGTGCGAACAATCACAACTCAATTGATCGATCTCTATTTACGTTTGCTGAATTTGCTAGTGTAAGTAAATATATTCGCATCTGGTGTTTGTAACCGATACATAGAATAGACGATGTGTGTGTGTGTGTGTTTGTTTGCTTCCGCGCTTGTGCGTGTGTATGCACTTCGATTAATGCACACGCACACACATATACATATATATATAGATACATATACACACAAATATATATATGTATATATATATATATATACATATATATATATATATATATATATATATA
>NC_068989.1:37723531-37726580 GCF_001194135.2 Octopus bimaculoides | reverse complement strand
ATCTACATTCAATACTTTCTTTCATGGTGCCATCCATTTTTATTTTATTTTATTTTATATTGTATATTGTATATTCCATATTCTATACCCCACATTAGTTCTGCAGGAATATAAATAAAACATAAAAAACAGACAGTGTTGGAACTCTTTTAAGCAAAATAATATATATATATATATATGTATGTATAGACATACGCATTTAATATTCTAAGAATAAATATATAGGCATAGGCGTTTAATATTCTAAGACTGAGTCATGCAGTTACATACACACTACTCACATACATAGTCACTTATACACACGTGGACATACAACCTCACAATTATACAAAGAAATGATTCGATGGAAAAAGTTTGCTCGCCAGTCACGTGGTTTCGACTTCAGTCCTATTGTTTTACTTAGTTCCAGTCCTGTATGTTCTGATTTCAAATCCCGCTGAGGACGGTTTTGCGTTTCAACTTCCCAACCACATGGTTCCAGGTTCAATCCCACCGCGTGACACCTTGGGCAAGTGTCTTCTTGTGAGTGGATTTGTTAGACAGAAACTGAAAAAGTCCGTCGTATATATATTCTTTTACTTGTTTCAGTTATCCGACTGCGGCCATGCTGGGGCACCGCCTTAAAGAATTTTAATCGAAGAAATCGATCGCAGAGCTTATTCTTTGTAAGCCTAGTACTTATCCTATTACTAGTACATAAACACACTAGCATCGGTTGTTAAGCAATGGCGGGACACACAGACACACACACATGTATATATATATATATATATATATATGTGCACCAGCATGACCGCAGCTACTTGGCTGAAACACATAAATAAATAAATATATATATATGGGAGAATTTACGAAAAAAACAACAACAGACGAGGACAGGTGGTGTAAACAACAAAAGGATGTATTAGTTTAACGCTCGGGAATAGAGAAAGTCTTTAACCTTTCGAGCTACGCTCTTCAACAGAAAGAATAAGGAGAAAAACAAGGATAAAAACACGGAGAAAAAAATTTGAATATTATATATATAGTGGAGGCGCATGGCTTAGTGGTTAGGGTGTCAGCATCATGATCGTAAGATTGTGGTTTCGAATCCTGGACCGGGCGACGCGTTCTGTTCTTGAACAAAACACTTCATTTCACGTAGCTCCAGTCCATTCAGCTGGCAAAAATGAGTAACGCTGCGATAGATTGGCGTCCCGTCCAGCTGGGGAACACATAAGCCATTGAAACCTGGAAACCGGGCCCATGAGTCTGGCTAGGCTTTAAAGGGGCGCATTTATTATTTATATATATATATGTATGCATGTATGTATGTATGTATGCGTATGTGTGTGTGTTTATCTTTATCCTCCGCTTGGCAACAGGTGTTGGTCTGTTTACGTCCCCGTAACTCAGTGTTTCGGCTATCAAAAGGAAAGTACTGGGATCGATTCACTCGACTAAAATTCTTCAAGGTAGTGCCCCAGCATGGCCGCAGTTTAATAACCTGAAACAAGTGAAAGATAAAAGATACGGAGACATGCGCAGTTATATATACACACAGATACATTTGAACACTCACAACTGTACACTCTTGGGTGTATGTAGATTCACAAGAAAATTACAGCAGCGCACAAATAAAAGTTTGGAATCAATAAAATTCTAAGTTTGGTAACTAAGGAAAAACCTCGATATTAATGATGGTAATGATGATGCTGGTGCTGATGTCGCTGTTGATGTTCATGTTAACAATGTTAATGCTGATGAAGTATGTTAATGATCATGCTGCTACTGCTGCTAATGTTGAATAAACTCACCCAGGTCAGCGCTTAATGTTTTTAGTCATCACCATCCCGTTTTTCTTTTCCTTTTTTTTTTTCTATATTAATGTTCAGCACGTTCGACTTTATAGAAGATGGTAGTCTGTGATTTGAGCCAGATTTGGCTGCCATTTCTAGTAAGTTGAACAATCAGTTTTACGGGTTCATTTGCTGTTACAGCCTAACTCTAGGTCGAACTTGATCCAGTTGATCTAGGATCAACGGCGTTCCGAATTAGCCATCTCGCCCTTTTAGGTATATCTAGGATTACGTTACATAACATGCCCTGTTCGTGATATGTAACAGCGGTAACATAAGTATTATGTATATCCCATGGAGAAGAAGAAAAGGGGAGAGAGAGAGAGAGAGAGAGAGAGAGAGAGAGAGAGAGAAAGAAAGAAAGAAAGAAAGAAAGAAAGAAAGAAAGAAAGAAAGGAAGAAAGAAAGAAAGAAAAAGAGGAAAGGTGATTAGAGCTGAGTGCGTTTATGTAAGTCTATGAAATAGAGAATTCGGTGTTTCCCAAATAACATGGTTTATTCGTGTACATCTTTGGATATACAAAACAGGGGACAGGAGCGTGGATCAATGTCATATATATATGTATGTATGTATGTATGTATGTATGTATCTATCTATCTATCTATCTATCTATCTATCTATCTATCTATCTATGTTAACACACACACATAATATGTATGCAGATATAAATAAATATGTACATATATGCGTGTGTGTGTGATATATGCGTGGCGTTCGATCATAAAATAATATAAATAATATATAGATATATGCATTTATCCATATATATATATGTACACACCTACATCTATATGTATACATACATGCATATATGGGTATAGGACATAAAAAAAACAACAACGTTAAAACACAATTAGAAACGAAAAGATAAAAACGGAAACAGAAAACCAACTTTTTTCGAAGAACGAAAAACAAACAGAGAAACGAGACATGCAACATAAAGAGTATACCCCTTCGTCAGTTGTCCCTGTTCCATCTACGAATATATATACATATACATACGTGCACGCGCGTATTTTGCCAAGTTTGTTAACAGATACTATATTCTTTTGCCTAATTTTTGGTATAAAAAATATACATAAACACACACACACACACACACACACACACACACACACACACACACACATATATATATATATAGACGTATATATATACATGCACACACGTATATATACATACACAGTTACATACACAGTTACAGATACAT
>NC_068989.1:37721257-37722752 GCF_001194135.2 Octopus bimaculoides | reverse complement strand
TATATATATATTTGTGTTATATATATATATATATATATATATATAATACAAATCTACTGCATATGTGGGAAATTCTGTCTGTGACTGTGTTTGTGGAGTTGTTAGCTAACTCCCCCTACGTCGTTTATCGATTTTGATGAAACTTGACACGTGAGTAGAACTCATGTCTGGAAACCTCATGCCATACTCAGATTGTTGAAAAAAAATTGATAATAGAGCCCCTGGAAGGAATCCTTATATATAGCCGAGGGAAATAACCCATTCATTTTCCTAAATTATTTGGTATAAATCAAATTGAGCATGCTTATTTTTTAGTATTTGAACTCTTAGAGTTATTTTCGCAATTTATTCAGTACAACCCTTAAACAAGTAAATAACATTTTCCTAAACAATAGATCCACTTATTTCGGTTATAGACTTATTCACGAATATACCAATACTAGCGCCCCTGAGGGTAATATTCTCTGGGAACGCACAACAGTCCTTTTCAGAGTTATTTACTTTGAATTGTTATTATCTCATATCTGATTAGCCTGTTATTACGTAACATGCTTCACGATTTTAGTATACATACCTTATTAGTATTTCCTCCTATGTTCTATATACTCTGGGAACGCATTAAAGACCTTTTTAGAGTTACTATATTTCAATTCTTACTATCGGGTAACGAATTTCATGTTATTACATAACTGACTTCACAATTTGGGTTTTCATAACTTCGAAATTCCTAAAAACAAGATCATATGTAAGACAGTTCGGTATTCTCTGTAAATGCACAAAATCCGTTTTAAGGGTTACATACCTTATATTGTTATTGGATTAGCGAAACAATTATGAGAACGAAACCAGGGGATAAGCCCCGCTTTCCCGGGAATTACCGGGTACGTCAGCTAGTATATACATATAGAAATGATACATATACAGAGAGAGAGACCTGCATGATCAAGAAGCTCGCTTTGTCAGCATGGTGTCGGGTTCAGTCCCGCTGCGCGACACTTTAGGCAGGTCAGCTATTGCCACAAGGTGAGTAAATTTAGCAAACGGAAGCCGTGTGGAAGCCCGTCGCTTACACACACACACATACACACACACACACACACACACACACACACACACACATATATATATATATACACATATATATTTATCCACACACACACACACACGTCCCAGTAATCTTGCAGTTCGGCTAAAGATCGATACAATATTGTCAGACTTTAAAAAATAAGTCCTGGAGTCGATTTGTCCGCTTAAAACACTTCAACACGTGGCTCCAGCATGACCGCAGTCCAGTGGCTGAAACAAAGAAAAGATAACTGACCTATACATACTATACATATGTTTTACGTATATAGATGCAGATACGTGTACGGATGTTTATGTGTGTGAATACACATATATGCATACATAAACACACGTAAATAAATGTGTTCACATACACACACGTATATACATACACACACACACACACACACACACACACACACACACACAC
>NC_068989.1:37720823-37721247 GCF_001194135.2 Octopus bimaculoides | reverse complement strand
TATATATATATATATATATATATGTATATATATATACATACATATATATACATATGCATGCATACATATGTATACATCCATATGTACATCTATATATGTATATATACATATTCATGTACATGTATAGATACGTACATATCCATAATATATATATGTATATGCATTTATACATACATATATGCTATATACATACATGTATGCATATATACAAACATGTAATATATATATATATATATATATGTTGGTATAATTGCCAATATATATGCAGTAGAGCGTGCATGCACACATGTGAATCTGTGATCGTGCATGCGTGCGTGTGCCATGTGTGTTGTGTTTTACTTAAATCGAACTCGGTAACGGAAAGAACTAATTGCGTTACTCAGTGAAAAAAAGAAAGTGAGAGAGAGCGTGTGGGTGTGTGTGT
>NC_068989.1:37718882-37720813 GCF_001194135.2 Octopus bimaculoides | reverse complement strand
CACGCGCATCAATACTTGTCAGTGTCGCACTGCTTGCTTGTGTGTATGTGTGAGTGTGTGTGTGATCATGTATTCGAAATAACGGACTGAAGTGTATAGTGTATATGTCAAGTTGTATACTGTCTTGTGTATATATATATATATATATATATGCGGTTACCATCGAACAGCATACACATACACACTCACACATAAATATATATATACTTGTAGATACACATATATGAATATAGCTATATATATATATATATATACATACACCCACCACCACTACTACATGCACACAGGGATGTAGATAAACGAATTTACACACCCACTCTTTCCATACACACAGAGAGTAACGCTTGTATACACAAACACACAGGTTTTCAGTGGATACTCACAGCCACAGCTGTAAACAGTCTAGAAAGGCGCACGTGGCTGTTAGACAAGAAGACAACCTGTATGGACCTGTATCTATGAGTGTATAAGAACCACGCGTATATGTAAGTACCATTATACACACATATACATATATATACACACGCACGTACTGCAACATATATTTGTTATGGTTATATATATATGAGTAAGCATGAATGTGTTACATGTATACAATGTCATTTGTGTGTGAGTGTGTGTGTGTGTGTATGTGTGTGTGTGTGACGCGTGGCTTAGCGGTAAGGGTATTCAGCTCGCGATCATAAGGTCGCGAGTTCGATACCCGACGGCGCGTCGTGTCCTTGACTAAGACGCTTTATTTCATGTGGTTCCAGTCCATTCAGCTGGCAAAAAAATGAGTTGTATCTAAATGTGAAAAACGACCAGCTTTGTCACAATATGTGTCACGTTGAACCTCCCTGGGAACTACATTAAGGGTACGCGTGTCTATGGATTGCTCAGTCACATGCACATTAATTTCACAAGCGGGTTCTTCCGTTGATCATATCAACTGGAACGTTCGTCGTCGTAACTGAAGGAGTGTCAGTTTGGATATCTATAAATGTACAGATACGCATGCATTCATTCATATATAACTGTGGTTATGCATTATGTGCGTGTATGTAAGTCGTGTGTGTGTGTGTGTGTGTGCGCGCGGGCGTATGTAGAACATGTATGCATGCGCGACTATGCATTTCTGTGTATGAATAAGATACAACACTCGTATATGTGTGTGTAAGTGCTCAAACATCCATGTGTGCCTATGCAAACGTGTGCGCGCAATCATGGGTCATGCATTTGCTCGTGTATACGCGTATGTATATATGTGAGATTATATCTGTGTCTATATGCAAACATTCTAGTGCGTGTTTGCATGAGTGCGCAAAATTCTTGCTAACATGCGTCAGTGCGTTTGTATATAAACAAGCTTGTGTGTGTGTATGTGTGTGTGTGCGTGTAAACATGATTGTGTATTTATAAACATGATTGTGTGCGTGTAAACATATTTGTGTCTCTATAACCATGCGTGTGTGTTGGGCGTGTGTGTGAGTAAAACATGCTTGTGTATTTATAAACATGAATGTTTGTATGTGTCTGTGTGTAAACATGCTTGTGTATCTACAAATATGATTGTGTGCTTGTAAACATATGCACACATACGCGCGTGTGTGTGTGTGACTCTGTGGGTGTGTGTGACTCTGTGTGTGTGTGTGTGTGACTGTGTGTGTGACTGTGTGTGTGTGCGTGTGTGTGTGTGTGTGTGTGCCTGAAGGCGAGAACGAAGGTGAAAGTACTTGGACCAGTTCGCCAATTGGCATGGTTCTAAGGCCTTCGTGTGGCCTTCTCCCTACACCATTTAAAGCAAAAAGAAACGTTTGTTATAAATTATTTTCAAGTTCTTTCATACTCAGTTATGTTACTGTCATTTTCTCTTTTATTTTTACTAGTTTCAGCCCGACAGCTGCGGCCATGCTGGGGCACAGCTGCACGTGCGACTCACACACACACAC
>NC_068989.1:37711487-37718617 GCF_001194135.2 Octopus bimaculoides | reverse complement strand
GGGGTTCAAACAGAGTTTGCATAAGTCTGTATGTGTATATTAGCTGTGAATCTACCTGGGATCGAATTTTGTGCAAATGCTGTAAACACAATCCTACACACGCACACACACATATATACGTGTGCGTGTGTGTACTTGCATATACACACACACATATACGCACACATAAATTTAGACATTTATACGCACTTCATATGTAACATAATAGTTTATTAACGTGTGAGAGTACATACATACATACATACATAAATACAGACAGACAGAAAGACGGACAGACAGACAGACAATAATCATTCATTTTTGTATTCCTCGGTAATACGAACAAGTTAAACATTTTTTTTTCTGATATGGAAACTATGTATAGTTCAGTCTGTAGAAACACATATTTGTATATATATATATATACACTCATTCTTAATGCTCATATGAATATGCTTGTGCATCTGTTTGTGTTTAAACATATATATAGATGCACACATATATGCATACAAGCATACATATACAAAAAAATATATGTATGTATGTGTGGATGGATGGATGGATGAATGTTTAATGCGTTTATATACATAGAATTGTTTGTATAAACGTGTGTATATATGAGTGGCCACATGTTTAGATATGGAAGCAGCAGACGACAACTTCTGGCTGATTGAAGGAAAGAAATGTTTCTGAGGAATGGGAGAAACAAATGAGAGAGAGAATCAAAGAAGGAAGAGTGAGAGGAAGGGGAAGGGGAAGAGAGAGGGGAGAGTAAGAAAGTAAAGAGAGATAGGAGAGAGAGAAGAGAAAGGTAGGAGAGAGAAGGTGGGAGAGAGGAGAGGAGAAGAGTGAGAGGAGGAGTGGAGAGAGAGATGGAGAGGAGATAAGAGAGTTAAAGAAAGAGCGATCTGTTATTGTTTAACCCCCGGTTAGTGTTTATTCCACAAAACTATGACCAAGGTCGTTCCAGTCGTGGCTATGTCGTCTATTCTGAGATGATATGATCAGGCCTACATTTATCCAATACGTTCTCTGTTTTACAGTAGAGTGGTATAGTTTGAAAGAGAGAGATTTCGTTGTTGTGTCTAGCAAGCTGAACGACCACGTTGAGGCTCCTATGTTGGCTCCTTTGTTGTTTATTTGGGAGAGATTTGGTCGCTACATCTAGCTTGCCGAATGGTCACATAGAGGCTATATCGTTGTGTGCACTCTATATTCTCATCAAAATGTTTATTTCGACGTGTATTTGTGTGATGCAGAGTTTGTAAAGTTGCGTCTGGTACGTCAGGTTTGTTTATAGAAGTCGCCTGTATCCATGTTTGAATGTTTATGTTTCACCAAGTATGTGAGTGTATATATGTGCATATGTATATGTTTGTATGCTTCTGTATGTATGTACTTGCATATAAGCATGTATATATATATATATATATATATATATATATATATATATATATATATATATATATATATATATATATATATATATATATATATATATATGTGTGTGTGGTGTGTATATGTATAAATGTGTGTGTGTGTACACATGTTTGGATATGGTTGTAGCAGACGACAACTTCTCGGTGAACGAAACGTTTCGAAGAGTGCAAAATATATATATTTACGGCGGAAAAAAAATGAAAGTGAAAGTAAAGGAGATATATAGAGAGAAAGAAAGAAAGGATCGAGAAATGAAGAAGAATAAAAGAAAGAATAAGAGGAAGTGAATAAAAGAAATAAACGAAATGAATAGGAGAGCGAATGAGTGGTAGCAATTATTGGTAGATAAAAGTTTTGATGAAGATTTTGTATAAAAGAAAGATTTGAAGGAAATATGTGAATGAAGTAGAGAAGGATTTAAATGAAAAATAGAAACATTTGAAAGAAACAGAAATATTTGAGAGAATTAGTGAAACATTTAGAAGAAATAAAGTAAGATAAATATTTGAAAATATTTGAGAAAAACTTGAATGAGGGTGAAATATTCGAATGTGAATGAGAAGTGTTTTGAAAGAAAGAAGGATTTATAATAAAGGGAGATGAGTTAGAGACAGGTTTAAAGGAAGAAAAATACTGGGAAGAAGTAGAGAAAGATTTGAAAGAAAACAAAAAAGAATGAAAGAGTAATAATATTCGTTTCTTTAATTTACCTTTAATTATTTTATTTTTCAATACAATAAACTCATCGACGGAATGAAAACAAACAAATGAATAAATAAAAGAAAGAAAGAAAGAAAGACATAAAGAAAGAAAGAAAGAAAGAAAGAAGGAAAGAAAGAAAGGAGGAAAGAAAGAAAGAAAAAAAGAAAGAAAGAAAGAAAGAAACGACAGACCGGCAACAGTGACAATGCCGTTCATGTTTATATTTACGAAGCCTTTGATGTGTCATCATGAACAATAGAATGAAATAATTGTTGGAAGAATAAAAATACTTACCTGGCAGGAAAGACGCTTCTTCCACTTCGTTATCCGACATGGTGAACAATTTTAGTCACAGTAATATAAACGACCGTTGTCACTATTTCGCAGATGGTAATAGTAATGATGACGATGATGACGATGATGATGATGATGACGATGATGATGATGATAGGTAATGGCAGCGGTGGTAGGATTGTTATGGAGAGGAGATGTAATTATAGTGACAGTGATAGGAGAGGTTTACTCGTGGTGGCGACAGTGGTGGTGGAGGTGGAAATCGTAGTGATGTGGTGGGGATGTTGTTGCAGTGATATTGGTAGTAATGGTGGTGACGGGGGTGTAGCGCTTGCTATAGTAGTGGTAGCAGTGGGGAACTACTCATGGTGGGGGTAAGTGGTGCTGATAGCGACGAAGGAGTTGTTGCAGTGATATTAGTGGTGATGGCGCTGGTGCAGTGTTTGTTATAGTAGTGGTGGGGGAACTTCTTTGTGGTAGAAGTGGTGTTAATAGTTATATGGGTTATTGCAGTGATGGTGGTGGTGGTGGTGGTGGTGATTGTGATGAAGATTTTTGTTGTTGTTGCTTTTGTTGTAATGGTGTGGTGGCTGTGACAGTGTTTTTATTGAGGTTATAGTAATAACGGTGTTGATGGGGATGTTATTTTGATTGTGACAGAGTCAATAGTTGTGATGATAAGATCTTTTTGTGGTGATGGTTGTGGTGGTATGTGAGAGAAGTTATACGGATGTGTGTTGAATGTAGTTGTTATTATGTTGCTGTAGGTGTTGCCGAAGCTGTTGTTATGCTGCTGTAAGTTGTTATTATTATGCAGCTGCACTTGTTGTTATTGCAGTTCCCATGTTGTTATAGTTGTTGCATTAGTGTTGCTCGTGTTGGTGTTGTTGTGTCGGTGCAGTTGTTATGCTGTTGTCGTTGTTGTATTGTTGCTGTAGTAGTTGATATATTGTTGCTTATTGCATTTATGTTTGTAGTTGTTGCTGTTGATGTTATTACTGTTGTTATAGACTCTATTATATAGCGTGTAGCTTCCAGACGATAAGCTAAATATTTGAAGACTGGAGATGAAATTATGAAGTTACGACGGTTGTAGCAGTGGTGTTAATTAAAACGCTGTTGTTGTTCAACCCCAGTTCATCTTTGGTTGAGTGGACCTATTACCAAAAACATTCCAACTGTGGCCATCCCATCTTTATATTTTAGACACGCTATTGAATACTACTACATTATCCTGTGAAACCCTGTTTCTAAGAAGGAAGAATGTGATTTGGGGAAGATTTAACTACTATTTCTGGAAGGTCGAGCGATCGCATAGACGCTTCCTCGTTGGCTCGAGAGGGTAGTCGCTAAAGATGTGTGGTCTGGTTAATGGGATAGATAGTTATAGTATTACTAATGGGATAGAGATAGTATTTGGTAGGTTGGGTAGTGGTGGTGATGATGTGAGGATGATCGCGATGATGATGTTGACGGCGGTGATGGTTGTGCTATCCTTCGGTTGAAATTGAAGTAAAGGTATCCATGGTGACAGTGATGGTGATTCTAAGAAGAACTGTAGTCATAAGAGAGTGAGATTAGTGGTTGAGGTGTGATGACGATCCTACGAGAAGTAGTTTTAGTTGTTTTAAAAGTCGGAGCAAGGAGATGATTTAGTTATGGAACTATACGTCTGTCCTGATTGGCTAATGGTGGTGGTTAACTGAATATAAGTGTGGTTGGTGGGGGGAGGGTAATACGGATGGAGGAAAGATGTGTAAGAGACAGGGGAAGAGAAATGTTGAATGAGATGGTGTATAGTTGGATGAGAAGAAAGAAGTGGAGAAGAAGAAGAGGAAAAAAAAACAGAAAGGAAGGGAGAGCCAGAGGAGAGAAAGGAAGAGGAAGGGGAAGTGAAGGTGGGGGTAATGGAGTAAATAGAAAGAACTGAGAGAAGAGTAAGAGGAAAAGCGGGAGAGAGAAAGAAAGTTGATAAAAAAGCAGTGTGGTAGGAGGGGGAGAAAGGAAAGGAATCACATAAAGGAGTCGGGAAGAAAAAAGAGAGAATGGAGAGAAAGACAGAGAGAGAGGGGGGAGAAAGAAAGGAGGGAAAGAAGATAAGGAAGGATGGAGAGAAAAACAAAAAGCGAAATAAAGGATGGAAAGAAAAGGAAGAAAGAAAGAAAGAGAGGAGAGATTGTAAAGGGGATATACAAAGGGAAAGTGAAAGTGAAACGAAAAAAGGAAAAGTAGAAAATGGGAGAGAGAAATATGAAAAAATGGTAATGACTGAGAGGGATTGCGGAAGAGAAAGTGTGAGAGAGTAAGTAACAAAAGAAAGAGAAAAGAAGTGAGAGACAATTAAAAAGGGAGGAGCTTGCGAGGATTATAAGTGGAGAATGACAGAATAATGTGTGTGTGTGTGTGTGTGTGTGTGTGTGTGTGTGTGTGCAGAGAGAGAGAGAGAGAGAGAGAGAGAGAGAGAGAGAGAGAAGGGTGATGTAGAAGAAAGAGCGATGGAGGGAGAAAAGATACGAGCTACAAAAACTTGAGAAAGAAAGCGTGTAGAAATGACTGCATTTGTTGTGATAAAATAAAAATAACACACGATCTTGACAAACGAGAACGATGACCGACACGAGTAACAGCAGATTAAAATGTTTTTGAAACTGCAATTAGTTTCATTCCTTTCATTTTGGGGTTCAAGTCTTAAGTTAGCCTTCTCAACTCTGCCATCATCTTTATCTATGAAAAAAATAAGAAAAATACCGCAGGGTTGATTCAACCGACTGTTAACTGTTCCTCAACAGGAAATAAATTGGTCGTGTGCCTAGATATAAGGAATCAATACAAACAGACACGCTCTCTCTCTCTCTCTCTCTCTCTCTCTCTCTCTCTCTCTCTCTCTCTCTCTCTCTCTCTCTCTCTATCTATCTATCTCTAATAACGACAGTAACAATAATAATAGTAACTGCTACTACTACGACTACAATGCTTGCCGGTGACTTGTTTTTCTTTCGTCTGAAAGAGGATACGGATAAAGGGAAAAACTGAGGGAGGTAGCCAGTGTGAACGATGAGCTAACAATAGCGACCACGCCGATAATGAATGATGAATACGACAGCAGCGAAGATGATTGACAATGATAACGGGAACGGGGAATTCGTAATAGCTGCAATACCTACAGCAACAACTGCAGCAGAAATGATCAACAGTTATTGGGAATAAACCGAGATCGGCTCTAAGGAAAGTTCTGTTTAGTTCACACAAATATGTTGATAGTGCTAACATAGAACAACGCATACATACAGATACATACATGCATGCGTACATACATACATACATACCAGGGGCGGGCCTAAGGTGGGGGTGAGGGGCACGTGCCCTCTCAAGAAACGAAGTGCGACCTTCTAAATAATGTTATTACGCCCTTTTTTCCTGGAATTGTATTCCCTTCAGACCGGCTCTGCATACATACATACATACATACATACATACATTCGTACATACATACATACATGCACAAATACAGTCATACAAATATACTCACGTACATTCAAACACACACACATGTATTTTCATTTTCTTGTTTCAGTTATTGGACTGCGGCCATGCTGGGGCTCTGGCTTGAAAAAATTTGAGCCGCATGGATCGACCCCAGGACTTACTATTTTTTGTACAGGCTGGTACTTATTTCATGGGTCTCTTTTGCCGAACCGCAAGTATACAGGGACGTAAACACACCAACACTGATTGTCAAGCGGTGGTGGGGTGACAAACATATACACAAAGACACACACACACACACACACACACACACACACACACACACACACACACACACACACATACACACATGTACACACATACACACACATACACACACACATATACATATATATATGAAATGGGCTTCTTTCAGTTTCCTATTTCCTTACTGCCCACAAGTGGCTACACACAGAGGGGACAAACAAGGACAGACAAACGGATTAAGTCGAGCATATCGACCCCAGTGCGTAACTGGTACTTATTTAATCGACCCCGAAAGGATGAAAGGCTAAGTCGACCTCGGCGGAATTTGAATTCAGAACGTAGCGGCAGACGAAATGCCGGTAAGCATTTCGCCCGGCGTGCTAACGTTTCTGCCATCTCGCCGCTTTTCAGTTTCCGTCCACCAAGCCCTTTTACTGTATCCTGCGGTTATAGTAGAAGGTGTCACGCAGTGGCACTGAACCCGGAACCATGTGCTCTGGAAGCAAACTTCTTACCACAGAGCCACGCCTGCGTTTATACATTCACACAAATACATAGGTTCATTCATACATACATTCATGCACGCATGCATATATACATACATACATACATACAAACATATGTATGTATGTATGTATGTATGTATGTATGTATGTATGTATGTATGTATGTATGTATAATATATAGTTTTATTTGTTTCAGTCAGTGGATTGTAGTCATGCTGGTTTACTGCCTTGTGTTTGGTCGAGCAAAGCTATCCGAGTACATTTTTACTTTTTAAAGTTTGGCACTTATTTTATCGGTAGTGTCTGGCGAAACGAGAACTATTCGCGCCCCCACAGATATCCGTCTACTATATGTAAACAGACGCACAGACATATACAGACATATTTGTGTGCCCCCCTCTCTCTCTCACTCTCTCTCTCTCTCTCTCTCTCTCTCTCTCTCTATATATATATATATATATATATATATATATATAT
>NC_068989.1:37710024-37711477 GCF_001194135.2 Octopus bimaculoides | reverse complement strand
ATATGTATGTATGTATGTATGTTTGTATGTATGTTTGTATGTATGTATGTTCGTATGTATGTATGTATGCATGTATGTATGTGTGCAGATTTATGTTTTGTTTTATGTATCCTCATACATATACGTAGTCTGATCAATAAGTATCCGGACTGTTGCTATAGTAACGAAGCTAAAGCACACAGAGTGAAGCTGCTTAGCACAGATTGACCTTAAACTCTGTTATCAATGCGCACTAAGTTTTAACATCCTAGCTCACTTCCACTGTTTACAGCAGTGCTTGGGAAGAAGCTGTGTAGCGCGTGATCGTCGCAATGAACATGACAGAGAAAGTTGAGTGGAGAATTTGCATCAAATTTTGCCAAAAACTTGGCGATACCTGCTCAGAGGCCCACGCAAAATTTTCAAAAAGTTTTCATCGTTCTCGACACAATCAAAGAGATCTTACGCAACTGAAACCCGAGCGTCTTTTTGGTCAAATGAAAGTAGTTTTGGCACAAACTTGGCAGACACGTGTCTCATAACCAAATCTTCAGTGATAAGAGATTGAACCGAACCGTAGCTAATCTGCATATCTTCTGATAACTCCCGGACGATGATTCGACGATTTCACCTCATAATTGCACGCACATATGCGATGTTTATTTCAGTTCTGCTGGTCGCGAGTCTCCCAGAACGTTCGTCAATGTCGATATTCTTCAGCCATCCTGGAAACGTCTTAATCACTTGTACACTTGTTTCCGGCTCATTCACTCCTCTCCATACACTTTCTACAACTGCGTAGGTCTCTGAGCAGGCATCACCATGACAACTTCCTCTGCCATGGTCAATGCGACAATCACACGCTACACACCTTCCAAGCACTACTGTAAACAGCAGAAGTGAGGTAGAACGTTAAAACTGAGTGCACATGCACAGCAGAGTTCAAGGTCAATATGTGCCAAGCGGTATTAATCTGCGTACTTTAGCTTCGTTGTTATGGCAACAGTCCGGATACTTATTGATCAGACCCTGTAGTTGCATTTCTAGACATGCTCATATATATTTAAATGATAAACTTCTGGAAAGTTTTACAGATTTTTACAGATCGGGTGATGGATTGGATTCTAATTAGCTTTCTCCTTTCTGGTTTTGAGAAGCCTAATTTTTCAAGGTATGTATATGTGTATGCTTGTATGTGTGGTTAAAAAACTTGCTTCTAAACCACTTTATTCGGGCTCAATGCCACTGCGTGACACCTTGGGCAGGTATCTTCTACTGTAGCCTCGGACCAAGCAAAGCCTTGTCAGTGGATTTGGTAGACGGAAACTGAAAGAATCCCGTCGTATATATATGTTTGTGTGCGTGTGTGTGTGTGTGCGTGTGTGTGTGTCCTACCACTACTTGGTGTCCCAGCATGGCCACTGTCTAGTGACTAAAATAAGTAGAAGGATAAAAGTACACGCACACACACACA
>NC_068989.1:37703427-37708169 GCF_001194135.2 Octopus bimaculoides | reverse complement strand
ATATATATATATAATATAATATATTATATAATATAATATATTACAATTGAACGCAAAGCATCCATTTTCAAGTAAGTATATATATATATATTGTGAAAATAATAATATATACTGTGAAAATAATAAAGGTAGAAAATTTAGAAAAATGTTCATACCGGTGGCTAGCATGCGTAATAAAGTCAATAGACAACATATTTTCATATGTAATAGTGTATAAACAATTTACGTATTTATACACGAAAAAGGTGACCTTTGAAAGGGCACCTTACATGATAGAAAGGGCAGTTAAAGCGCAAACCACGAAAAAAAGCAATTCTAAAGGCAATTAAAATGCAAAAAAAAAAAATGTTTGTAGTTACTCTCAGGCTCGGGTATCGATGTGCAAAATATATTATTTCTTCTGCATCAATGTGCAAAATAAATTAATTTGCCATCTGTACTTCATCAGTGAGTGCGCTTAAATTAATGCATATTTATGCAGCAAACAGCACCGAAAATACACATGCTACATACTTATACATAATGTTTTCAAATTCACCGCGCAAGCGCAGTTACATTCAGCAGCAAATAATAATAAAAAATTAAAACCACGTGCCAGAAAGGCTTTGAAACTACGAAAATTTTACTGTGAAACTAATAAGGGTAGAAAATTCCCTTTGAAATTGGTCTTATTCGTGGTTCGAGATTTAACTGCCCTTTCTAGAATGTAAGGTGTCCTGTCAAAGGTCACCTCTTTCGTGTATAAATGTGTAAATTGTTTATACACTATTATATATGAAAGTATATATATATATATATATAATGTGTGTGCGTGTATGCATATGTTTGTATGTGGTGGGATATATATATACACGACACACACGTACATATATTCATACACACACACAGATTATATATTTAAATTATATATGTTATACTAAATGACTTACAGCAAGTTTTTTTTTATGGGGTGATTTTGTATGTTATTTGCATATATTTTTATTACAACTTTGATATCAGTATAAAGTTGAACATTTCCAAATTTCTGTGACTTGTGAAGCTTTTAAAACTGTGTTTATCGATAATTTTCTGCTTTACTTTATTTTCTTATAACACTAAATTGCAATGCAACACATAAAATAGAATTAATTCGCTAGGCAATCAAAATAGAACTAACCGTGAGTAAAACAGACTTGTCTCATTAATATCAGCAACCTTGACGAACTCTCCAAAAGAACGTTGATGATTATAGGAAACATACTCATTTCACTAAGAATTGAAAGCGCTCGAACCGATATTGCATATCTGTTGAAATGTGAGAAATGTATGGAGTGAAAACATCTGTTTTGGCACGCTCAATGATAATGGCGTCTTCGATTACATGGTACGCAAGACAACTAGTCTTATACAACTACAAGGTTTTAGTTTATCCAAATTTTGGAGCAGCAGAATGAGTGCTCCAACGCTCAGCTTCAGATTGTGAAGAGGGTCATCAATGGGCTGAAGGAAATTGAGAAACCAGGTTGTATAGTTGTAACCATCGTTAATACCAACTCCAACGTGAATTGACAATTTCCATCTGGATTGGGCTGGTACCTGTTAAATGAAGATATCTGTATCCTGCAAAAGCAGTGAGCTGAAAGAATAGTTAGCACGCCGGGTAAAACGCTTAGTAGCATTTCGTCCGTCTTTATTTTCTGAGTTCAAATTCCGCGGAGGTCAACTTCGCATTTCATCTTTTCAAAGTCAATAAAATAAGTACCAGTTGGACACTGTGGTCGATGTAACCGACTTACACCCTGCCCCGAAATTGCTGGCCTTGTGCCAAAATTTGAAATCGATATTAGTATCCTGCATAAGGCAGCGAGCTGGCAGAATTATTAACACGCCGAACAAAATGCTTGGAGGCATTTCTGAGTTCAAATACTGTCAAGGTCGGCTTTGCATTTTATCCTTTTGGGGTAGATGAAATAAGTACCAGTCGATCAGTAGGGTCGATCTTTTCGACTATCCTTCTCCCCAAAAATTTCAGGCCTTATGTCCGTAATACGAAGGATATTAGTGTCCGGGGTTATGCTATTTTGGAGAGATAGGCACATTCAGAAAGCTATAAATACTTTCTAAAATTCTATGAGATGCAAGAATAAACTTTAAATAGGAAATGTAGAGATGAATATATAATTAATCTACATTTTTTTCTATTTTGATATCTCCAATTATAAACTGATGGCTGATTGTTACCCCTAACTAAAGTAAAACTTTTGCAAACAGGACTAACTGCTGAAACATCTTTATTAACCGCATCTGTTAGAATGATGATCAATGAAAATGTCTTCCTGACTCCAAGTACAAGTTTCTTTGAGGTATTTTCTCAACTCATTAGGTATTCTTTGAGATGATTGGCAAAATGTGTTTGAAATCAACAGTGAACAAGACTACAACCCCACCCATGGTGCTTGTTTTACTTCTTAAGTTCTGTAAGGTTCGATAGAGAGCTTCATGTGCAACTCCGTGAGACACTGAGCACTCGAACATTATTTTGAATCTAGCCATGTTCAGAAACCTCCGCTTGTAAGATCCTTTGTCAATATTGCTCACATGACTGTCATTATGTGCAAAGTTGAATGGCATCTTAAAAGTAAAATGATAAGTTGTGCCACCAGTGAGAAAAATTGCAGCATTTCCAGGTGAGACTTCTTTAATACCAATCTGCATATGTGAACGAACCTTTTGTCAAAAATTAGGTTGACCAAAAATATAAAAAAATAGAAGTTGTACCTATTCCACTAGGAGCATCAGAGAAAAATATTTCTGGAGCCAAGATGAATTTATATCAATGAACATACTGTTCTTGTTGTCGAATGTCATATCTAGTTGCCTGAAGAATCTTTTAACTGACATTAGCTACTACACGAACTGTACAATATTTTTACTGAAGATCAGTGCGTTTAGAACATCGGAGCTAAACGTTGAGGTATATCTTTTCTTTTTTTTTTGTTTTTGGAATATTAAGCTTACCACAGCATTTCTTTTTGTATTTAATTTTATGTCAAAGATGCTGTGGGTTGGATTGTGAGCAAATATAGACATTGAATAAGTAAAGAGAGTTCCTCGTCTGGATTGGAGAGTCCAACACTGCAGCCGTTTGCAGAATAATTTTCTCGTCTGCATCATCTTCCCAATGGCATTTAAGCTTCGCTATATATTTATAGATATATCAAGCAACTGTCTTTGCGCTCAAGGAATTAATCTGGACCATCAATAATGGAACTGTATAACTTAGATATGTTGTTAAAATACCAAGCATAAAAATATAATTGTATCTTCAAAACTTGGTACACAGTCTCAAATACTATGTAAGATGGAAAATAGCTTATTCTTTCATTGGTTCACATTTAAATTGGTATGGTGGTGGGTAGTCTCCGTCCTTTGACGATGAGAATTTAGTTGTTCGATCAACTGAATAAGCTGTTGCTAAATTAACATGTGAATGTTCCACAGACACGTTGCCTTTAACATAATTTTGACGCATAATCAGGCGGACACAGTGAAGTAGGCCTGTACATGTACCTTTCTTAAATTACAGGTAAAAATCAACCCACAGGGTATAGGTCGATCAGAGGATATAAAAAGTTGTTCAAGGTACCACGCAGTGACATCAAACTGAGTATCTCACGCTTGCAACCTACAAAATTTGTATGCATTGCTATCAAATCATGTTCATTTAAAAGACTCCACCAATATTTGTAACATAACCGTACACACTTATACTTCACATGAAATGTATTCGAATGCTGTCGATATTAAAATTTCTCATCTAGATGATATATATCTTCAAAGAGTTAGGACACGGTTTCAAATACCAACAAGAGAGATAATAACTTATTTTTCTATTGTTTCATGTTTACATTTGTTTACATTTCAAAGATATTCAAGATTTATTTTCCATGAGACGAATGATAAATTTTCACATAATTTGAAGTGTGTTCAAACATTTTACCAATTAACTGTCCGATGTATAAAGTATATAAAACATGGATACTTCAGAAACGGAAATAAGTATAAGAGTGCAACAAAGAAAGTAAATAATATTTTCTATCTAGTATATTTGAAATAGCGTATTAACTAGTCGGAGATAGGGCTCTTAAAAGTGGAATATTAATAGCTGCAGTATATATAAAAATACTATATGTGCCTGTGTGCGAGAGATAGAGAGATAGAGATGTATATAATATTATATGTATTCTTTTTTTCGTTTCAGTGATTTGATTGCAGCCATGCTGGAGCACCGTACTGAAGAATTCTTAGTCGAATGTATTGACCCCAGGACTTATGTTTTAAGCCTAGTACATATTCTATCGGTCTCTCAAGCCGAACCACTGAATCAGTCTGCTATAATGAATCCATAAACACATATAAAACATTCAAGGGTATAACTTTTCTCCCCTGAAAATATTATGCTCAGGTCCTATAAATATGAATTTAATATTTGCTTAAAATTTATTGAGTATTAATTGAAAAAGCTGTAAGTGAAGATCATTAATTTGCTGTTATAAACTTCCTAATCTTCAATTTCTTTTTCTTCTTTTATATGAATATAAACTATGTTTTTATATATACACCTATTACTTTAAGGAAATTAATTCCCCAACAATGCTACGTATTGAACCAGTACTTCGTTCGATGAAGTCATCCCTTCATGAAGTTAACACAATCTCTAATCGAATTTATACATATATATATATATATATATATATATATAT
>NC_068989.1:37699787-37702232 GCF_001194135.2 Octopus bimaculoides | reverse complement strand
ATATATATATTCATACATACATACATACATACATATACACAGAAAACCCAGCAACACATGCTTCTTTAAGACTCCCCATTTTAGCGAGAGGATAACTACAGCCATCCGAAGAGCCATAAGAAGAGAAGGATTAGACATACAACTAGTCCACTCCGGCCCTTCTCTGAGAAGACACATAGCAAAGAAACGAGCAAGAGACAGCTATCAATGCACACTAGCTAACTGCCCCATCCATGACACAGATTTATGCCAACCGGTAAATGTTGTGTATAGCATACAATGTAACAAATGCAACAAGTTCTATGTGTATAGCACAAGGAGACCGTAACACATTCACATCAAAGTACATCTGAACACGAGAGCCTCCTCCTTCAGAAAACATCTAGACAGATGCCGGAACACCGACAAAAGCATAACAGTCATAATTGAGGCCAATGAAAGAAATTTAGGTAATCTAAGAATTAAGGAAGCTATCCTCATAGACAGACTAGAACCCCAAATTAATAACAGGATGGAGGTTGGCAATCAGTATATTATTTAGCTACATCTGGATGCCTGTAGGTTCATTTTTGATAACATGCTCATGTATTATATAAAAAAAAGAAAAAAAAGCTGCACGTACAATACATAACTTAGAAGCAGCGCTCGGTGTGCCAACACACACGAGCTTGAAATATGGCCGCCCTCACGCACTTCTCATGAGGAAGTCCGGAAGGAGCTTCGTGAGACAACTGCAGAGACGTTTCCGGAAAACAAAAAAAATCAGTAACCGTTGGAAAACCGATTATAGCAGTGAGTCGATCAATTCCTAGCGATATCTGAAAAAGGAGCTTTCGTATTCCAAAATATAATATCAGACTGTGGATAATTAAATTATAACAGTTATTATAGTCCACTCTGCATTATTGTGCTATTCAAGACACGTTATATTTTACTAACAATACACAATACTTCAAGCTAACTACAATACTCTCCTACATACATACATACATACATACATAATGGCTGTCCACTCGTGACCGAGGAAGACCATTGCCGACCTTCAGGAACATTGTGCGCTCTAGGAGTAACTTATAATTTGCATTTGCGGCGCCGTTGGTAGGTAATGAGCCTTGCTCTTGACAAGCATACACGACTGCAAACATTGTAGACCAAGCTTTCCCCATTC
Source organism: Octopus bimaculoides (assembly GCF_001194135.2). Taxonomy (NCBI): domain Eukaryota; kingdom Metazoa; phylum Mollusca; class Cephalopoda; order Octopoda; family Octopodidae; genus Octopus; species Octopus bimaculoides. Next base: position 37,701,064 of record NC_068989.1, on the reverse strand, counting down.
ACTATACGAGCCGTGCGCTTTCACGCAACTTGCTTAAGTTCTTCACGTAGGATACGTGCTTTCTCAACAGTGTCGATCCCCTCCTTAACTTGCTTCCTCCATCTGTGACGATGACAGGCATTGTTCTGCAAGTCAGTGTCCTGCATATCACAGGCCTTTAATGAGGACTTGACACAGTCCTTAAATCACAGCTTTGGTTTTTGCCGGAGTCTCCTTCCATTTACAAGTTCTCCATATAGCATCTGCTTAGAAATCCTGCTATCCTTCATTCTAATAAGGTGTCCAGTCCAACGTAACCACTGCTTCTGCACCATTGCCTCAATACTCAAGATATCATCTGTCCTCAGGACCTGTGTGTCTGGAATTTTTGACGTCGTTCGTGCGTTTGTACTGGTTTTAGTTTTAGGATTTTAGGGTTAGGGTTTTAGGGTTAGAGTTAGGGTCAGGGTTATGAGTATTTTTGCCAAATTTGGTGAAAATCTGTTCAATACACCACCACAAATTTTTCACCAAATTTGGCAAAAATACTCATAACCCTAACCCTAAAGCTAAAACCAGTACAAACGCACGAACGATGTCATAAATGACAGTACCGCCGATAGTTGTTGTTGACAAACAACGGCAGTAATTTTATTCAAGGAAAAAGATCCCATTACACCGCCACAACGTGTTGTTGACAAACCGCAGCAGTAATTGTTTTCACCTCAATAGACGTCAGTGATTGGTTGCGATTACCGAAATACGAAAATTTTAACATGAAATAACTTCGAATATAAATTTTTTTCTCTGTTCTACAAGACAAAATATACAAGTATACGAAGTTTTAAAGTGTTTCGGTAGAAAACACACTAAATAAAAACTAAATAAAAAATGGTGACCGCCAAATCAGGAAGATCCGAGGAACCAAATATTGTAATAGCCTGGGATTCAAGGGACCAAAACTTTTTAATGCCCTACCAGAGAACATCAGGGATCTGTAAGGTGTAGACATGGAAATCTTCAAAAAAGGTCTAGACAGCTTTTAATCTGCAATTCCGGATGAACACACATCGTGGAAGCAGGCACAAAGAAGAGCAGCAACGTCCATCTCGCTACTACACAAGAAGCAATGCAGGAAAAATCCCCGGACGCAGTAAAGGCGGTGCACCAGCATGGCCTCAGCCTCTGGCTGAAACCCATAAAGGATAAAAGATAAAAGATATATATATATATATATATGTATATATATATGTATATATATATATATATATATATATCAGGTCATCCCATAAGTTCTG
>NC_068989.1:37699311-37699777 GCF_001194135.2 Octopus bimaculoides | reverse complement strand
CTGTCCGATTTTACCTTTTTTTAAATTGAATGAAATTTAATAGTATTTTAGAATGTCTAATGGAATTAAATGTTATTTTACAGAATAATATAATTAAAATTTCTTTGATTAAAACCCTTTCTAACATGAAAGTATCCAAAGAGCATTTGGGGCACATAATGCTTTATGGGTACAAAAGAGGAAACTCTGCAGCTGAAGCGACTCGAAACATACACTCAGTTTATGGGAAAGAATGCTTTAATGAAAGAACTTGCAGAAGATGGTTTGCAAAATTCAGAAGTGGAGATTTCAGCCTTGAAGATGAAGATCAAACAGGACGTCCAGTTGAGTTTGATGATAAGCTCCTTGAGGCATTACTTGAAGAAAATCCTGCATTATCAGTTGAAGAATTGGCAATAAAGCTTAGTTCAAACAATACAACTGTTCATCGTTATCTTCAACAACTTGGAAAGGTTCCTAACCTTGG
>NC_068989.1:37697646-37698453 GCF_001194135.2 Octopus bimaculoides | reverse complement strand
AAAATAATGGAAACACCTAGCATTATACCATCATCATTTTGAAATATCTATACAACCGTCAAAAGCTGGTTTATTTTTATGTCTTTTTTTTTTTTATTTATGATGGGTGTTGCTTAACATGTTTTGCTAAAATTGCTGTTTCTTTTCAGATATCAGAAAAGAGTAATTAAATTTCATTAAAATGACAGATCTATCGGTGTTTCAAAGAAACCAAATTGCTGGTGTTTGTATGGAAGGCGCTAGCGTAAAGAAAACAGCCAAAATGTTTGGTTTATCCAGAAGTACTGTTTCGAAAGTAATGATAGCCTTTGAGAAAGAGGGAAAAACCTCCTCGTCGAAACAAAACTCCGGAAGAAAATCAAATCTTTCAGATAGGGACCGTTGGACTCTTACGTGAATTGTTAGAGAGGATCACAAAAATATAGCTTCCAAAATGACTGCAGGGCTTAATGACCACTTCGAGAACCTAGTTTCCACAAAACCTCTTTGCCAGGAGCTGCACAAAGCCGGATTTCATGGGAGGGCTGCAATCAGAAAACCACTACTTTCAAAAACAAACGTTGCAAAGCGTTTTGAGTGGAGTAAAAACCTACAGAATTGATCCCAAGAGCAGTGGAAGAATGTTATTTTCTCAGATAAGTCATCCTTTACCTTATTTCCAACCACCAGCTGAGTATACTTGTGGAGACAGCCAAAAGAAGCTTTTGACTCAGACTGCCTTCTTCCAACTGTTAAACATGGAGGAGGATCTGTGATGATCTGGGGGTGCTATGTCACGGAAATCCGCCGGACCAATGATTTCCCTTC
>NC_068989.1:37695240-37695901 GCF_001194135.2 Octopus bimaculoides | reverse complement strand
CTTCAAGAATCAACAAATAAATTTATGATGAGTGTTGCTTAACATGTCTTGCTAAAATTGCTGTTTCTTTTCAGGTATCAGAAAAGAGTAATTAAATTTCATTAAAATGACAGATCTAAAAGGTGTTGTACTCATATTAGAGATTAGACACTCCCTTCATCAGGATGTTTGTTGTACATAAAGAGGAAGGAATAAAAATATAGAAAACATAAAAAGTTTTGAGTGATATAATACAATATACAAGTAAAACAACTGGACACAACACCTTACATCACGGCTCTTTTTTCTCAATTGCAGAATTACGTATATATATAAAAAAAAAACAGAAGAATATGTAGTAATACCTAATTAGCATAGGTTGATAAATTAAATTAAATCACCAGCCTAATCATATCCTATTACGGATTAGTTCATAATAATATTTTGTTTGTATTTTATTTCCATTTTTAATTTTATTTAATTTTATTTATTATTTCAATTATCAACTCTAGCCCGTCTTTATGTATTGTTGTATTAACAATACATAATTATACAAAAATTACAGTTTATATATATATGTATATATATATATATATATGTGTGTGTGTGTGTGTGTGTGTGTGTAGGGGAGCTAATCAACGGCAGCATTCGTCCTATTTTCTGCACTGCCATTGGCTGGGCG
>NC_068989.1:37692936-37694778 GCF_001194135.2 Octopus bimaculoides | reverse complement strand
TTACGTTTCGAGCAAAGCTCTTCGTCAGAAACAGGAAACGGAGGAAAGTCCAAGGGAAAAGGAAGACGAATGGGAAAAATCGCCAACGATCCACATAAGGTTACATTTTGAAATGACCGGAAGGATATGGGCGAAAAAAAAGTTCTTTCTAAGACAGGAGAGTGTGAGAGAAAGAGGTATGTGTGCGTCTGTGTGGGTATGTGCGTGCACGCAATTCTGTGTGTGTGTGTGTGTGTATGTGTGTGTGCGTGTACATGTGTGTATGTTGTGTGTGCGGTGTTTGTGTGCTGATCGCTGTTTATATATGTGTGTGAATGTATGTATGTGTGAATGCGTGTATGTATATGTTGTGTGTGTGATTTGTGTGGTGTGTGTATGCGTTTGTGTGTGCGCGTGCGAGTGCCTGTGTGAGTGTGTGTGCGTGTGTGCGTACGAGTATGTAGGTGCGTGTGTATGTGCGTGTGTGCATGTGCATGTACGTGGGTTTGTGTGTGGGGTTGTGTGTGTGGAGTTATATGTGCGTTCCCGTGTGTGTGTGAGCGTGCATGTGCGCGCATATGTTTGTACGTGTGTGTATCTGCGTGTGCGTATGCCCATGTATGTGTAATTGTGTGCGTATGTATGTGTATGTGCGCGTGTGTATTTGTGTGTGTGCGTGCATGTGTGTATGTGGGATTGCGTGTGTGTGGTGCATGTGTATGTATTTGTGTGCGTGTGTGTATATGTGCGTGTATGTATGCATGTGTATATGTGTGTACGTGAGGTTATGTGTGGAGGTATATGTGTGTTCTTGTGCGTGTGTGTATATGCGTGTAGTTGTGTGTATGTGTGTGCAAGTTTATGTGTGTGTGTGTGTATGTCCGTGTGTGTTTGTGTGTGTGTGTGCGTGTGGGTCGTGTGTGTTAAGTATATGTGCATTCCTGTGCGTGTGTGTGTGCATATGTTTATATGTGTTTGCGCGTGTGTGTACATGTGTATGCGCGGGCATATATGTGTGTCGTGTGTGTATGCGAGTGTGTGCGTGGGGTTGTGTGTGTGGAGGTATATGTGCGTTCCTGTGTGCGTGCATCTGTCTATGTGCGTATGTGTATGCGTGCGTTGTATGCGTGTGTATGCGTGTGTATGTGTGAGCATGAATGTGTGTTGTGTGTATGTGTGTGGTGCGTGTCTGGATGTATATGTGAGGTATATGTGTGTTCTTGTGTGTGAGGATATGTGCATGTGTGCGTGTGTGTATATATACGAGTGTGTATGTATGTGTGCATGTATACAGAAATAAAACAAAATAAAATAAAATACGATCAGTAAAAAAGGGGGAAAAGGGTGAAGGGTAAAAGACGAAAAACTAAATTAATGAATAAAAATGAATAAAAAATACAAAAATAACAGATACAAGATAGAAAATAAAAAATTAAAAATTAAAAAATTAAAATTAAAGGGATAAAATATAAATTGATACAATTATAAAAAAATTATAAACATTATAAAAAAATTAATACAGTTAAAAAATTTAAAAAATCGACGGAAAAAAACGATAAGAAAACGATTGTACCAGTGTAAAAAAAGTAAGTGGATATAAAAGAAGATAAAAAGTTGCTTTTTAAGGGGGGTTAAGAAGACATTAAGAAGAGGGGGTTGTGTTGAGTCTGTAAGGAGTTTGTGTTTGTAGACTGAAAATGTACGCTGTTCCAGGCGGAGTCCTGATGCGAGGCCAAGAACGGAGATATTAGAAATGGGTTGGTTGGCCAAGCGGAAATGACGGGCGACGGGGGTGTACATGCGTAACCGAATATCTTGTAGATGTTCGGTGAACCGGTCAGCCAGCCGTCGGCTCGTCGGACC
>NC_068989.1:37691596-37692432 GCF_001194135.2 Octopus bimaculoides | reverse complement strand
ATATACATATATATATACATATATATATATATATATATATATAATATAATCTATATAAGGGCATTATTATAAAATAAAGCCTCACGCTTAGAGGGACTTAATATATCCTCTTTCACGGATATATAAGGATGAACAGAAGTCGCTGTGCTGCTGTTGTTGGGTACATCAGGGTATGTCGATTCTTGTTTATTCTTTGTGTCTTGACCATACGTGCACTGATGAATAAAAGATGCAGCTTACTGCATAGTTTTGCTGTATTAATTATGAAACCAGTGGTTTGCCGTTAAGTTAAAAGTTTTTAGGAGGTTAGCTTTGAAGGTTGCATTCCCTGCAATCGGTAAACATATGCTTATTTTGGTAGTTTTGACTTATGAAGTCCCTCTAAGCGTGAGGCTTTATTTTATAATAATGCCCTTATATAGATTATATTATATATATTTATGGAAAAAAAATGATGGTTTTTTTCCATATGAGGTTTTTTTCACGCTGAATACTTGATAAATTCTTAAAAAGATGTTATCCTTATATTATATTATACATATATATATATATGTACATATATATGTGTATACATGTATAAACATGTATATATATATGTATATACATATATACACATGTACATATATACATGTACATATATATGGTGTTAACGAGCACTAAATGCATACACACGTACACATATAAGATAGATATATAATATAGAGAAAGGGAGAGCGAGAAGGAAACGACAGACAGATTTTTTATATAGTTCTAGGGTTGGTATATATATATATATATATATATATATATACATATAACGACCCCAATAATTATACACACACACATATATATATATA
>NC_068989.1:37689527-37690266 GCF_001194135.2 Octopus bimaculoides | reverse complement strand
ATATATATTATCAAGACATCATCCAGTCAGGTCGATTGCCGGATCAGTCTGACTACCTCTCCATCCCTCTCGATCTTCCCTTAATGTTTCTAGGCCTTCAACTTCGTATGTGGCACCACAAATTCCAACCCCTTGTCATAGTTCGTGTGGTGGTGGCAGCAGTCTGGGATTGCTTCTTTAAGCTACACTGTTCGACATAAGAGACTTTTTCCTGGTCTAGCCATGGAGAGGATAATGGCCTCTGGCAATCTGGCAGGGTCACCCTGAGCGAGCAAGTTGATGTTGAACCCAAACTGGCAAACGGGGCTCCGGTTACCTGCATGGCGAGCAGCAAAGCAGGTGTGAAGCCTAGGCAGAAGAACTGCCAACCAAGTCAACGGTAAGGTGTACAAGACGCTGGCAAAGAAATTCAAAACAGATCAACGACCAGGGTCAATCGGTTCAATCAGAGAAATACTGCGATCGTCAAAAGACGTGGCTCACACTGATAATTATACTGAGCTATCGAAAGGCTGGTCATAACTATAGATCATTCCAGAAACTCATACTGCATCGATCGTTGCGCAGATTACCAAGGGTCGTGGACAGGGGTGCCAGTTCTGGTACTTGTGATCGACAAGTCAGCTATAGAACCAAAATCGAAATTTGCCAAATGCAAGCATCCTGTTAAAGTATAGATTTTCAATGTTAGAACTATATATATATACATGTGTTTGTGTGTGTGTGTGTGTGTGTGTGT
>NC_068989.1:37687657-37688408 GCF_001194135.2 Octopus bimaculoides | reverse complement strand
ATATATCCACAATATATATATGAATACTGTGTGTGTGTGTGTGTGTGTAAAAATGTGAGTCGTTGATTGAGCTTCCTTGCAAGATTGAGCTTCCTTGCAAGATTGAGCTTCCTTGCAAGAGAAGCAAGATAATTTTTTTCTCGATTGATTCAAAACCTTATATCTATACATGAAATTAAATATGTTTCGTATTTCATATTTTTTCGACAACCACAAACAGCTTGTTTTTGTATCTGTGTAGGTCATTAATATGGGGAAACAGATAGCCAATTCGTTATGCTTCTTTCAAGTTAGAGGTGTTCGTTGTAAATCAGAGGGACACGGTGGAGTGAAGAAAGGAAGGGGAGAAAGGAAGTGGAGTCATGCCTAATTTAAGTAATAGAGTGGGAGAGAGCTCGAAATTATGTTAACAAGCACTAAATGCATACACACGCACACGTATAATGTAGATATGTAAATATAGAGAAAGAGAGAGCGAGAGGGAAACGACAGACAGATTTTTAAAATAACATTTGATTGATACAAACGTTCTCAAAACATTGCAATCAATTCTTATTCTTATAATATTTATTTAAATACTCTGATTTTAAGTCGTTGAATTTTTTATTCAAATGGGATTTCTTCTATTCATAAACACGCTAATAAAATATATACATAGATATAAATGTGTGTGCGTGTGTGTGTATGTGTGTATGTATGTATGTATGTATGTATGTATGTATAGGTATAGGCGTCGTAGATGTATGGTAAG
>NC_068989.1:37686073-37686776 GCF_001194135.2 Octopus bimaculoides | reverse complement strand
ATATATATATGCATATATATACAGATGTATGTATGTATACACACACATATACATATAATATATTTATATATATATACTTATATATTTACATAATACGTATATAAATATGCATATATATATACACAAGCACACTCAAAATATTTGAAAAAATATTTTCTTCAATTAAAATTATTAATTACATGCAATAATCTTTCAAACAAAACGTTAAATGCCATTGAATATTTTTACCTTGTCTGCCAGCTCTTTGTAACTCCAATGATTTGTTAATCGCTATTTTTCTATATAAGTGATAGCTAAATTTTGTCTGTGCATGCGGTATGTAGTGATTACTAGTCACTGATGATGCGCAAAGACTTAGCAGTCTCACAACCGCTGTTGGACGTGTTTGGTCTGTTACTGATATGCTATGTGAATTTTAGTATTTAGCGTCTATCCTAGATGCTATCACAAGATAAATGCCGCAGTTTTGTAGTTTTTTATAATATACCCACGTTAAGTTATGTATAGAGAGAGGATACTTTTCTAAAGTAATATTGCTTGTGTCACTAATAACGAATACATACATACATACATACATACATAAATCCTTAATTCATATGCTACAAATGTTCACGATATTTGTTGTTTACACCACCAGTCTTCGTCTGTTGTTTTTTTGTGAATTCTCCCCCCCCCCACACACATATATATATATATATATATA
>NC_068989.1:37682546-37685528 GCF_001194135.2 Octopus bimaculoides | reverse complement strand
ATATATATATATATATATATACATACACACACACACACACATACACACATGAATGCATGCGTATGTGGAGCGATGTATTTCTCTGGGATTTAAATTTTTACTTTAAAGAATTTAAGCCGGTCCCTAAGAAAATGGCAATTCGGAGTTTGTGTTCATCTGAATGGGTTGTTGTGTGCATATATATGTGTGCGTTTGTGTTGTGCATATGTTTACACGTGCAGATACGCTTGCACCTATGTATTAGGTGTGCGTGTGATAAATAAAAATCTATAGCCTATATACTTTATTTTATCGGGAGCCGCTTTTCCCGTCTGTCGCCAAATCCCACGCACATCGCTATACATATGCATGTATATATATAACACACCGCGCGCGCATATATGTCTGTGTGTATACATGATTGTATATGTATGTATATATATGTATACATGCTCCATGATTGTTCATGTATATGTATATATGTATATGTTTGCATTTATGTATAAGTGAAATAGCCTTTCCTTCAGACATCTTGTTTTGAATATATGACTGTTCTAGATTTATGTCTGTTATCAATTATGTTTTCAATTTAAAATTTGACCGTGAGACTTATACCTGGTCAGTTCAGGTGTTTTATCTGCTTTCTGAACTGCTGCATACTGTCTCTGTATTTATTTTAGCGTTCTGTTACATTATGAATATGGCTTCCATGATTAATCACCTGTTTTTATGTGTGGTTCTTTAGCGTATACATATGTTGTTCACTAATGTTTTCTCATCTAGTCTGATGTAATGTATTGCATTTCTCTTCTGCTAAAATTGCGTGGTGAGCCTGGAGAAGATAGTCATCCTTATATGGCTAATATAACACTTAAAGTCATTAAGGTTACAACTGTCTGGTTCATAGTCTATTTTTTTAACAATGTGATCATTAGTGGGGTTTTCTTTACGGTTTACATTGTTGGGGTTTCGTAGTTGATAAGATCTTGACTTAAACGTACTTGTGGGTTTTTGAGGTTCTTTTGTGTTCAATATATCGTTTGTGTCATACACTTTATGCTAAGTTCGAGGGGTAGATTCTTTTTACAATGTATTTCTCTATTTCTTTTGTTAGTATGCATTTGATTGCTATAATACACTTTACGTGCGACTTTTTAAAGTTAACTTTACAGATTCTCTATAGAAATTAGAGCCAGCTCTGATTTGTGGAGATAACTTCAGAAAGTGATTTAATAGCACTACTAACACAGATGAGGCTCAGTATTTAGTAATAAGCCTTTATTATACTAGGTAGTATATTATGGCTGTGTAACGAAATAAGGTGTCCTTACCAGAAATTAACTTTGTGTGTTATTTGAAACCACGTGGAGTAAATAAGGAACTCCAATACGTGCGTTTATCACTATAAATATTTTATTCAGTTAAGCTTTTAATTTGATGGTATTGTTAAGACAGAAAATTTCGGAAAACCAACCTGTCGAAGACTGGGTTCGAGTTGTTAGTGAATGATGTTTCAGGTATCACAATGCCTCGTAATATGAACTGCAAACATCTCTCGCATAAAACTGCGTCCCAGAGCTATATAATACTACCCATATACATTGTTTCTGAAGGAAACAATGAACGTAGGTAGTATTTATTTGATACAAAATAATATCTGTCAGTAGGAAAATTAAGTGACAATACTTATCCATACACCTATAAACAAGGTTGCTGCCGGTTTTGTACTAGGTGTGACATTTTGCCTTTGTTCCACTGTTTCGTTAGTCTGAAGCTAGCGATGCTAAGGCATCTTCATAAAACATAAGCAATTTGTTTACTTCACTGAAAAAAAAAAATTTTTGAGTGAACCAGATTAAGACAGATGTTCGTTCTGAAAAGCTTTTACTTACGGTAGAATCTATACATTTTCTTCTACGGTCTACGTATATAACACTGTAAACAAACTCTGTGTTTAACTTTATGAATTGAAGTACAAGACTTTGTTATACACACAACATTTTTATTGACAAGACAGTTGACTGATAAACTATAAAATGAAATGGAAGACATAAGTTATTATAAAGAGCATATGTTCGTCCGAAAACTAACTGATAAACTATAGAAATATCAAAAACATTATCTGTTATAGTCACCATATTATCCATAAGACGACTGACTGGTAAATAACTGTGTAAAATGAAGTTTAATATATATATATACGTATGACTGATATATTGTTTAGAAGTTACAGTTCATCGAGGCAGCTGCTTTATTTAGTTCACTGGGACTGTGTAGTCAAGTGCGACCAAATGCATTTTCCTCTGTAGTAAAGCGCATTAAATTTTGATAAATGTATCTCTGCGTATTCATACAATAGCAGGATAATATTGTAGATAGATTGTATCCTTGATTTCGTTCCATAGTTAAGACTAGTTAAAGTATATACTATGTATATTTCTTTTAACACATTTTTCAATAATTTTAATAACATAGTAACAATGTAAACATGAAGAGAAACAGTGAGCGAACGATATAAAAGATACAAATAAAAGATAAGAGATGAAATATTCCAGATTTAACATAAATTTGGAGTGCGAATACAAGAACGACGTTGTAGCATAATTCGTTCAACGCTGTTTCGTGCGACATTATTTAAGTCTATCTTGACCAAGCTTTATACACATCAGCCAACATTCCGTTTGCTCTTTTAATAAGAATAATTTCGTTCTTATTTTGTCTGTAAAAAACGGATTTCGTTTTCGTAGCTGACAAAGCAGAACAATGCAGAAATGCATGCAGGTTTATAATCCAATGACGTCATTCCCAGCTCCAGGAGTTTGTTTACATATATGTCTAAGTGGAAACTTTTCTCCCGGAGCTATTTCCACAGTGGAAGGTCTTATAACATCCGAAAATGCTCGAACGTGTTGCATATGATTTTATACAAGAATATAGGTATGTGTGTGTGTGTGTGTGTGTGTGTGTGTGTGTGTGTGTGTGTGTGTGTGTGTGTGTGTGTGT
>NC_068989.1:37681531-37682041 GCF_001194135.2 Octopus bimaculoides | reverse complement strand
CTTTCTCTTATGAACCTTTACGAACAATCCAACAACAAATACAAAAAGAAAGAAAGGAGAAACACTGACAGTAAAAGAAAACTATTTCAGTATCAAAACTGAAACAATCACATTTCGATACTGTAATGACAGTTTACTTTCCATTTCTAACTCCGTCCTTCACCAGCGAGACATCTTTTTCAAATACGATCGACAAACATTTATTCCCTACAAACTGTGAGTTTTTGAAAATCTTTTCGTAAATCTTGAGATTAACACCCGCACCATTACCTACCTAACCCTAACAAACCCTAACCCTAACCCTAACACTGTAGTGAAAATCGTGCGGGTGTTAATCTGAAAATTTACCAATCTTTTTATACACACTCATACATACATACGTACAAATAAACACATACATACAATTACGGGTCAGCCTTTTCCAAATACGATCGACAGTCAAACATTTACTTACTACCATATATATAAACAGAGAGAGAAAACACATTAATACACACATACATACAAATA
>NC_068989.1:37667828-37681521 GCF_001194135.2 Octopus bimaculoides | reverse complement strand
TATATATAAACAGAGAGAGAAAACACATTAATACACACATACATACAAATACCTGTCATTTTCTTTTATTTATTTGCTGTTTCTTATCACCCTTTCTAAATACCATCACTTTGGCCACAGCGTCATTTTTATGCACACTCATACATACATGCAAATACACACATACATACAAATAAACACATACATACCAATACCGGTCAGCCTCTTCCAAATTGGATTAAAGAATCGGAATTAAATCATTTCAGTTGCTACTTTCTCTTATGAACGTTTACGACCGATCCAAGAAAAAAGACAAAGAAACGAAGGAAAAAGAGTGAGTCAAATAGATATTTTCCCCTGTAACACAATATCATTTCCTCTTTCTATAACAACTTTCACCTTTTATTCCGCTCATGAAATGCCACCTATACACTTACATACAAATACACAGCGAAGGCTACAGTCTTCCCCAGGACGTCGTCACACTGAGCCTCTACCAACTCTATATAGAAAGACGAGGAGGAACCCTTGCCGCTGGCGTTGCCCGTGTGACAGAGAAGTTTGAGTGACTCACGACACTCCGCTTGCCAGGCACCCAACTTTGGTCTGCACTTGATCCAAGGTCTTAGTTCACTCAAACTAGTAAGCTCAGGAAGTAACGACCGAACGAACGGAGACCACACCTGTTCACCATCCAGGTAGAGCCACAGATGTTTCAGCCTCAGCGCATGTCTGCTCATCAACGGCCAGGGCATCCCTAGCCCATCCTTTAGCGGATGCTGGCAGCAGACAGAGCGCTTTACAGGAGGACTTCTACACCTTCACAAAAAGCGGAAGAGCGGCCAACTTGATCAGTCACGAACAGGAACAAGGCACGACGGTTAGGCGGTAGGGAATCACAGAAGCGATAAACACTCCTGCGACCTCCGCCCTTCCTTTCAGGGATAGCCGCCACTTAGACCAGGTCTGAGTTAGATAGGTCACCCTGATCGTCACCTCGCACCAATTCTTCTCTATCTGGACGTCTCGACCAAACCAAACCCCTAGCATTTTAACTGGCCCCTCCATCCAACGCCCTACGACATTGTTGGGTGGTATCATCTTGCCCCTCCAGGTGCCGAGTTGCAAGCCAACAGACTTATGCCGGTTAACTTTTGCTCCTGCCACCGCCTCGTAGTCCTTAGTAGCTTTGCCTACCCTCTGTAGGTGTACCATCTCGGACACGATAATGGTGATATCATCTGCGTACGCCAAAACCTTTCTACTACAACTTAGATTGCGTAGAACGCCCCTCAAGCAACACCCCCAACTTCCGCAGGAAGGACTCCAGAGCCAACACATACAGAAGCGGGGAGAGAGAGCAAGAGGACACCCTTGACGAACAAAGTACTTGATGTTGAACGGCTTCGAGAAGAACCGTTCACCCCAACGATCGAGTCGATGTTGCTGTACAAAGCAATGATCCACCCGCGGAAGACGGGGTCGAGCCCGAACACTGCAAGGACCGACACCAAATAATGATGGTCAACCCTGTCAAAAGCTTTAGACAGGTCTAAATGGACCAGCGCCCCACCCTTGCCAGAAGACCCGTTAACTCTATTTAAGGTGTAGCGTAGAAGGTGGAGATTGTCTTGTATGGATTTTCCAGGAACGGCACAAGTTTGTGCCTCTCCAGCGACGCCCTCTACGACACGTGCCAACCTTTTTGCTAACACCTTGGTCAAAATCTTCAACTCTGTGTTAAGCGGAGTGATGGGCTTGAAATTATCTATAATATCCCCCTTGTTTGGGTCCTTTCTAAGCAGTGTCACCACTCCCCGGCTGCCCTCACAGCACTCCGCTTCCCACCCCGAGAGACGCGGCACGCCAGCGAGGAAGTCCGTGAGGTCCCTCCTACATTCCAGCTTGCCGCTCCTCCCGAAAAGTAGGGCGAAATGCTCCTGATAGACCTTACACATCTCGAACTCGTTTACCACGTTCCCTTGATTATTCTTCAAAGACTTATAGTGCCATTACTGTCACGTTGGGTCTCACAGGGACCCATCTCGCAGCTTTGATTCCTTCGCGTCCCAATTGCACGTTGCTTAGCCCTGACTACGCATCCTTCATTTTTGGCCACGTGGTGATGTTTAAGTGCCATTCTCGCAGCGAAAACTTGGTGCGCGGAGCCAAATTCCAATGCTTCGTGTAGGGCCCTAACAAAAGCCCTTCCTACTCTATTTTTCTTAGCCACAAACTCTTTACTATACCTGATGACTCAAATTTTATGGCTCTTTTGAAGGCATACCACCAATTGTTGTTAATAATGGCACCACACGATGCCGTTATCACTAATTCTCTACTCCGACTCCTATACTCCCCATGAGCCAAAAGTTACTTATTGGTTTTCCAATAGCCGGATCCATGTCTACGTAACTTATCTAAGTCCAGCCTACAGGTCAAAAATTTGTGATCACTGTAGCTGACATAGTGAAATTGTGGACGACTAACTAAGTTTTTGTCTATTTCCCTTATAAGAATCCTGTCTAAATAAGATCTAGATGACCCATCACTATTAGTCCATGCCCACAATGGAGCGTCTGGGACATCTAGTCTGTACCTATCTGCCAGCTGAAATCAACTGAGCAGATTAGTGAAGCACGGGTTTCACCTCCTATCAGTAGACGAGCCAACAAAAATCTAAGCGTGCATCGCAGATTACGTGAAAGTCATCTAAAACTACTATGGTGTGAAACGTCCCAAGAAACTTCTCCAGGCCTCGAAAAAATTAAACTGTCTAGTTCCCGAGGGAGCGTACACAGCTACCAGCCTGTAGACCTTACCACTACTTAGCGTCACGTCAAGGACGACCAACCTTAATCTTGTAAGTCCGCCTTCCAAGATAAGTAGGTATGAGTACCATCTCCACCGTTTTTAATGGTATCGTCGACGCTTGTTTCGCCTTTTCTTCCGTTTTAAACCGGACTTCTATAGTAACATACTGCACTCCTCTTGTGATGTATGCCACGTCATTCCAAACTGCACAGCTCCACCACCTCCTTACTCGCATTGTCCATTTTTTCTTGTTTTTACAATAAACGACTGAGCACCATTGTGCATTATGAGTGGTTTCACTGGGAGGGGTAATCACAGTTTCACTCCCCTCCCTTTCCATAATTCCTTTATATTTTCCTAACTCGTCCCTTCCGCAGTTAATTAACTTTTTCGAAATAGTGGCTGCTGCCGCAGAATTGCTTCCTTTTTTCCCTGCATAAAATCTTCTCCAGATGGCATGTTTATGAATGCTGTGCTGTTTTCTGTGCTTTTGGTACTGTTCGAAGAACTTGTACCAGGTTCATTACCAGTTTTTGACAATTTAATTCGCGATTTATCCATGTTTTGTGTGTTTTTCCCCCCACAAAATGTAACAATATTTTCCCCTTCACACAAGTGGGAAAACGTTAGCAAAAGACTGCCTCAAGCAGAAAAATAGGGTGTTTTACAGAAAACGCTAAACAAAAGTTCAGCCACGTAACAATCCAAAAGTGTAAATTCAACAAAATATCCACAAATATTACAAACTTACGCCAAACCTTTCGAACAACGCACAAACAACATTCACGAACAAGTCAGTCCAGATGATTGTAACAACTTATTTTTAACCAACTACAAGGGTCTTACACAGAGGGGACAGCACAAGTACGAATAAAACACAAAAGGAGGGGAAAAAACACAAACTGATGAAAAAGAAATGCAAAAAAATATTGACAGATGGAATGACTGCGACACGAACCCCACACTCCGAGCGACCGCATTGATCTCTTTTATAGTATATTTTGGATGTGATAGTACTCAATTGAACCGTTTAAATAAATCATGTGACCTTACCATATCTTTTAGTCCAGCTGTGTCCACTTCTTCCTCCAAATCGCAGTCTTCCTTCCCAAACACTTCTCTGAGTTCTTGAACGTGCTCACTGTCAATGAGTACTCCATCCATATGAGGTGGGTAGTCCTCAAAAATGTCAATCTTTATCAGTTTGTTTATATTTTGAAGCGTTTTCACTATGTTCTTGTTCTCTTTACTATATGCCACAAAGGTGTTTTCCCCGCCTCACACACGGAACGGTGATTGGGAGGTTTGCTGTTTATGTGTGCTGCTTGCTTTTTTGTAGGGGCAGGGTCAGCGTCTGGTGGGGCATGTCGAGGGCTGGTATCTGCGAGGCAAGGGCAGGTTGGGGTAGGACAGGTTGGAGTAGGACAGGTTGGGGTAGGACGGGAGCGGGTTGGGGAAATCTCATCACAGGTGTACACTTTTTTCTGCCGCTTACTGTTTCTCTTCCTGTTAACCGCTGTCCACTCCTCTCTTATTTCCTCTTTTTCCCCTAGTTTTTGTATTCCTTCCGGCTTCGACGCTTCAAAAGGTGGAAGTGTAGTCTCCGTCGATATAGTCATTGTAACTTTTGCAGGGGAGGAGGGCACTCAACTCTAATGTGGCCTTTCTGATCACATTTGAAGCACCTAGGCTTCCTGCCCTCCACCATTACCCTCAGTTTCCTATCACCCACTACTATGATGTCTGTGATAACATTTAGGTCTTTGGGGTAACCTGGACGACCATTTCCAGACCTTGCTCTAGCCAGTCCCTTTCAGGTATTCTCACAGCCTGGAGGATTGTCACCTCCTCCAGGCCCAACACTATCGCCGCCGCTAACCAGGCAACGTCCACCTCTGGTGGTATCTCCTCCACCCTCACCCTGGAAGCCCGTCTTCCAAGGTAGGAGGGTAGGAGGATTATATTGTCCGAAGACAATGTGGCCACGGAGTGTTGCTTCGCCTTTCCCTCTGATGAGAACCTCACTTCCACTGTGGAATATTTGGCACCCCTAGCCAGCTAAGTTATTTCTGGCCAGATTGGTGCCAAACACTTCTCGATTTCTTTTCTCTCTTAACTCCTTCTTAACTCCGGTTACGTCCGCAAATCTTTTACCACTTTTCAAACTGGTTTCCCCCCCACTTCGCGCTAGCTCCTTCTCTATATTAATTAAGCAATTCTCCAACTCTTCCTCCGACGTACTGATGTCGGACGTACTGATATTATCATATTGCATTTTAAAAGTTAAATAACGTTTCCCCCTTCAAACAAGGGGGACAACGACAACAGTCCCGCTCGCGCGGGAAGAACAAGGTGTCTTTTTAAAAACACAACAGTTCAACAATGTAACGCACATAAAACAACAAGCAACTTACTAACTT
This sequence comes from Octopus bimaculoides, assembly GCF_001194135.2. NCBI lineage: Eukaryota > Metazoa > Mollusca > Cephalopoda > Octopoda > Octopodidae > Octopus > Octopus bimaculoides. The sequence goes on along the minus strand of NC_068989.1, from coordinate 37,676,308 downwards.
TTCTGAAACTCCACGTCCAACTAAAAAGTGAGGAGAACGAATCTCAAGTAGTTCACAATCTATACATTTCATGCAGCGTTCCAGATGATTTTAACAACGATTTCTTTATTGCCCACAGCGGGGCTAAACATAGAGGGACAGTACAAAGATGGACAAAACCACAAAAGTGGGAGAAAATGAATGAGAAGGATGGTATAAAAAATGGATGGATGCAATAGAGGCCACTCGGGTCCTACAATCCAAGTGACCTCGTTGAAACTTTTTAAAAACAATTAATCACTTAATTATCACTTAATATCTCCATGTTAAATTTTTAAAAGTTCACGATAGCTTACCGTTAACTGCATTCCCCTGGTATCAATTTCCATTTGTGAGATAATGACATTTGTCCCGTAATCCTCACTTAATCTTTGCGAGTACTTTCTGTCCATAAATACACATTTAACACGCCAGAGCAATCCTTAACACTCTTCAATATCGACTTTTATCACCTCATCCAGATTGTTTACTTCCGCGCACAACTCATCGAATGACTCGTTGTAGAAAACAATGCAACATTTTTCATAGGGTGGGGGTTGAGAGATTTGGGGCTCCTGCGTGTTTGTAGCCATAGTGTCAGTGTCTGGTGGAGCAGGGTGAGAGTTGGTGTCTGCAAGGGGAGAGTGGGGTGGGGTTAGGATGAGGGTTAACATCAATACCGAGTTCTCTTTTTTCTCTTTTTCCGGTTTACCGTCTTCCATTATTCTGTTTTCTCTTTCTCCATTTATGCCTTCTTGCCATCCTCTTTGCCGAGTTTCTCCACACTCCCTCCTCTACGACTTGTTATTTCAGGAGGTGGAGGTGCGATTTTCCTTCGGGCCTGTAGTGATGTCTCTGTGGTGTCTTTGTGGTCGACTCTTATGTGGCCTTTCTGGCCACATTTATAACATTGGTGCTTCTTTCCCTCCACCTTAATTCTTAATAACTCGCCCACCGATATGGCGTCGACCATTCTTTCAAGGTCCTCCGGTGCAGCTTGGATGATTATCTCCAAGGTCTGCCCTTGCCAATTCTTCGGTGGCGTTCTCGTTACTTGGAGGACCTCTATCATCTCTTCTACATCCAGCAGTATTACCGCCACCAGCCAGGTGACATCTACCTACGGGGGTATCTCTTCCACCCTTACCCTGGAAGCACGTCTTCCAAGGTAAGTAGGTAGAAGTATTACCGCGCCCGTTTTCAGGGAGGCTGCCGAATGTTGCCTGACCTTCGCCTCGGATGCAAATCGCACCTCCACAGTTGCGTATTTCCTCCCTCTAGCAAGGTAGGTGACATCCTGCTAGATGAGTCCCAAAGCCTTATCTACTTGTAGTTTTGTCACTATCTCCATTCTCTTTGCATCCAGACTATGCGTTCTATATATTATTGTCTTTTTTTGCGTGTCCTCTGTAACTTCACTAGGAGGTGTCACTTTTCCTTCGTGCCCCTCCCTTCGCAGGATTTCCGTGTACTTGTTCAATTTCACCTTCTTTAAACGAATCTCTTGTGTTTCACCAGCCGCAGCTGCAAAATTCATTTTTTTTCCCACCGTCATTTGTTTCATCTTCTGGTCTGTAATATCCAAACTTCTCAGTAATTCTTCTTCAGACGTCGTTTCGTCTGAAGAATTCAAATCTTCATACATCATGAAGACACAAATAATGCGCTTCACCCTTCAAAGAAGGGGACAGCGTTAACAACACTGCCGTAAAGCAGCAAATACAAGTGTCTCAAGGTTTGGGGCACCTGTCTGTTTCTGTTATTGCTTCTGTCAAGAAGGGCAGGGAAGAATCGGTGATTGCAGGGGGAGGGTGTGACAGCATGGGATCGGGTGGAAGTCGGGCGCGAGTAGGGTGGGAATTCACATCTTTTTTCTCAGACCCTTTTTGTTTTCCTCCTTCTTTTAGCTTATGTCCATTACTGTTCTTCTTCCTTCCCAGGCTCCTCCTCGCTTGTAGACAATTTCGGTGGAGGTAGAGGTGCGACTTTTTCTTTTGGTTCCTATGCATTGGGTGAAGGGCGTTCTGCCTTAATGTGGCCCCTCTCAAAATTAATAAGTTCCCTCTACAACGAGGTAAAAAAATTCACAGTTTATACAAATCTTTCCCCCGAGGGGGAAGGTAACAACAACAATAGTTCAAGCAGTTAATTAACTACCTAATGGCTATAACAGTAGAACAATAACAATGAGTCCTGCAACAGGTAACAATTAATCAAATTTACTTACAAATCTCCAAACGTAATTCCAATAACAAAAAAAAAACAAAACAGATGATTCTAATAACGGTGAAAGAATATCAATGTTAATTTATTGATGCATTTGAGCAAGTCTATGTCTGTATTATCAGACAATTGCAAAACAATCTTTAAAAAAAATTCAAAACTGCAAAAATCCGGTACAAATTCTTCATAGTTAAAAATGTTGATTACTTTTTACTCAACCTGATATTTTAACTTGCATATACTTCCTCTCTATTTTCCATCATAATTTTCAATATCTTTAATTAAACATATTTGACGTTGCCATTCACCACAATAAGAGGTCTGATCAAAAAGTATCGGGACTGTTGCTATGGTAACGGAGCTACAGTACGCAGAGTAAAGCTGCTTGGTATACAATCACCTTGAACTCTGTCGCTCAGGCATACTGCGTTATAATGTTCTCGTTCACTTCTATTGTTTATAGCAGTGCTTGGAAGTAAAGTGTTGGAAGTACAGTGTTGCCGCCTCAAAAGAAGATCAGGTTACAGCTGCACAAGATCTCCTTGATTGTGTCAAGGAAAATGCAAACGTTTTGTAAACGGTTATAATAGTTGACGAATTGTGGGTCTACGGCTATGACTCCGAAGCCAAGGCTCAGTTTTGCAATGGAAGACTTCCAACAAGATTTTAAGACGTCGAGGATGCCCAAGTGAAAGTAACGAGACAGCTGCTCGCTATCCCAAAAATAGAGTTTCAGGAATGTTTCCATCAATGGAAACAACGCCGGATAAAATGAGTGGCTTCAGAAGTGGACAACTTTGAAGGAAATTAAATGCCGAATTGCTATGTGTTGCGGTTTTCTTTTTATAGCACCAGTCTCAATACTTTTAGATCAGACCTCGTAGAGTATTATTTAGACCACGGGTTACCAACCGGAGTGCCGCAGCACCCCGTGGTTGCTGCGAAATATACATACGTATGTGGTATCATAATTGATCATTTCGAGTCAAAAATACATTTTGATACTATTTTAACAATAAATAATATGGTCATCTTATATTCCGCCGAGATCGACTTTGCCTTTCATACTTTCGGGGTCGATAAATTAAGTACCAGTTGCGTACTGGAGTCGATCTAATCGACTGGTCCCCTCCCCACAAATTTCGGGCCTTGTGCCTAGAGTAGAAAAGAATATTGTCGTCTTATAATTTGAATTGTTGTTTATTACATTTTTGTATTATCATCTATTTTATGTTTATTATTTTAACATTGGTGAAATAAAGAAAAACTTCTTCTATCAATTCCAGGGACATAGTTTTCTTACACAGATGTCATTATCCAGGGACAAAGTTTTGTAATATTGATGCAAAATCAAAAAACAACTGCCATATTAGATTTTCTAATAGGGGTACGATGGATTTCTGAAAGACTTGGCAAGGGTGTAGAAAAGGTTGGGATACTGTGATTTAGACTGTGCGTTTCATATTTTGTTAGGATTGAACACTTTCAAACAATAATGTCGGAATCATTTGTTTGGGAATATTTTGTGAATCAGGTTGGTATTAGAAACTGTAAATAGTGTAAAGTAAAAGTGGAATGTAGTGGGTTTATTCGATATTTACAGAATGAGCATAAGGTTGACAAGTCAATTGTTACAATTGAAAAACTCATAACTGGAAATAGCACCGAAAAAGAAACGGCAACTTGTCAGTAAACCTTATAATATATGTTTTTTAATTATCAAAATATGTAGAAATAATCACAAAATTCATGTGAGTTTACCAAAAGGTCTGTGAGAGACAATAGCAAAGCAGATGTTATATTGCCGTTTTGTTGGATCTGTCAAATTTACATCTAGTGAAATAAACGAAGATACTCAAAAAACTCTCCTCCCCACGACATATTCGAAATCGCTGACTGAGAAACTCGATGCAGTTGATTAATCGGGTGGTGTTGAAAAATCAAAAATACATTTATTGGCAAGCTAATGAACAGTTCCGAAAAATCTCTTAATGGAACTCGATATCTTCGAGGCAACAGATCAAAAGAAGCAACAGAGAAAAAAATCCCAAAAATTTATTTGTTGCTAGTTGTACTTTAGCAGTAAAGAGATGTTTGCCGTAGCAGGAAATTTTATAACTAAACCAAGAACCAGACTGAATGGCCGCAGCATCGATCACCTCCATTTTCTAAACTCTTACAAAAATTCGTTTTCATAATATTTATTTTGGGTTCATTAAATTTCACCTACCGTGCAATGATACTAAGCTAATATTTATTAAATATGTATTTACATCGCTAAAACTTATTGATGATCTTTGTTTCCATATAAAAACACTCAGCAATAAATTTTTTACTTGCGTTCATTTACTTCCAAAGGTAATTAAAAAATTAATATCTTTTAGTATATATTCCTGTCACTAATGCTATTTCATACCTACTAACCAGGGAGCAATATATCTTATTTCATTGGAGTTCTATTCTAAATAATTAAACACTTCATCTACATACAGTTTATTTTATTTGAAATTATTGAAATGTTTGTATTACACTTCCCGAGACCATGAGAGGATGGTTTATTTCATTTCAGATTCCCGGAATAAGCAAAATGTGAGGAAGTTTAGCAGTACGTTGTAAACAATGAGTGCGTATTCCGTACATTTAGAATTCTAGGTTCACTACAGACGTCTTTAGGTGCTACTACTACTGCTTACCAACATTATGATCTGCCAATAGGAATGTCTTACGCATATAATTTATCGTTTATCTTTTACTTATTTCAATCATTTGCATGCGGCTATGCTAGGACACCGCCTTGAAAAGCTTTAGTCGAACAAATCGACCCCAGGACTTTTTTAAAGCCTGTCACTGATTCTATCGGTTTCTTTTGCCGAACTGCTAAGTTACGGGGACGTAAATACACCAACACTGATACAAGCAGTTTGTATCACTGGTTCAATATTCCTCTAATTCTAGATTGATTTGCAAAAGCTAAAGACAGAATTATAAAAATTGGATGAGTTTGGCATAAGCTCTTGTGAATTTCTTTTCTTTTTTTAAATCTTCTGAAGTGTTTCAATAATTTTAGGGTAAGGTGCAAGAGTTCATTACACTCCCACTCTCAAAAGAACTTAGATATCGTGTATTTTTGTACAAAGTTTCCTGGTTCTTGAGGAACTTGTTTTGATTTTGCTGGTCAAAGTACAAATCGATGGTCTTTTTTATGCAAGAGAGGTACTGTGAATCGATGTCGGAAATTGGAATGTCGAATTAGTTTCAAGATTCACATATTGAAAATATAATATTCTTGTAAGCATAAACTATTCTTGTAAGCGAAACCGCGTAGTTCACCTAAACTACTGTAGTGATCCACCATTTCTCTTTGGAACAGCAAATTAATTTCTTTAAATTCACTCTCTACAGACAGGTTTCATAAATATTAAATAAAGTTCATTAGTTGCATCCGAGTGCATAGCATGTAATTCTCTAAGACTTATCTTAATAACAGCAAGATGACATTTGAAAATGTAATTTTAACACATCCCACTGGCTAAGAATTCTTTTTACGCAGTTACTTCTCGCTAACCGACCATCTTATGGTTTAAAAGGTGAATCATTTTCAATGGTTCCTCACTATCGTTGATTAATATATATATTTCCATGAACGATTAACGTCGTTGTGTTGATCTGTGCAACTAGTTACAAGTTTCTCTCTTCAGATAGTCAATGTTGGAATGCATTGCTTCAACAGCATGGGAATGTGGTAATTGGAGAAAGTGGCAAATGCATTGTTGGAGAATCTAGTTTGGATTATCTAATTTCAATAACGTGTAAGGAAGATATTAATGTCGCAATAGTTTGATCCCCCGTTTGTTGTAATAGTAAAACAGTTTTTAATGTTAATATTCACATCACTCAATTTTTTTTTCCTGATACATTTCTGAATAGTTTTCACGGCAGGAATTAATTCTAAAATTTGTGATAAAATTAAATCTTGTCGTTTAAGGTAGAACAACCTAAATCCTGACTGCATATGTCTTCAATTGGTTCTTTCTGTTAAGATAGAGCAACAGTATTTTTTATTAGTGGTGTACATTTTGCTTTATGTAGCTTAAAATGAACTGCAATTGATGAAAAATTCCCTATTAATACGTTCACCTCAATGGACATCGCTCGGAATGTATGCTGCCAGCAGTAGTTCTTATGTTGTTATTTTGCTAAGAGAAAAAATACTTTGATAATTTGCTGCGAATTTGAGTTTATTACAGCACCATACTTCTATGTTTATCTGCAGCAGAATGCCTTTGTTAAATAGACTGTACTCGCCCGTACTTGAATATTGCACATTTTACATAAAGCTTTATTGCTAATGTGCTTTGTTTGTCTTAACCGATACGAAAATTATGAATTTGTACGCCAGAAACTTACAAAAACTTTTGATTATATTTTGATAACGTTTCACTGTACAAGTAAGTATCGTTTTGGAATAGTTGAGATTTATTTAAAATAGATTATTTAAATTTGATTTTGGCCATGTGGCTAAGGAAGTGCTGCCCCAAAACTTTGATTCCCTAAGGATCCACGACGTTGTCGCTCTACATGCTAGGCATAGTGGCCAAATAGAAATAAATAAAACAAAAATTCATAACAACTAAAAAAAAATACGAAGTGAAATTTATACATCTCCACAGAAGGGGAGACACCGTCGCCTGAGGCAGAACATACATTTTATGAAGGAGAGCCGATATAATGGGAAGTGGAACTAGCTTCTACCTAACCAAAATGACGTTCACAGTAATTCGAGAGAATAATAAAGTTCTAATGTGACTCTTAAATAACCTGCTCAAGAAATTTCCAGACAGAGCAAGGATCGAAGGAAATGAGATCACATTTTAAGTAGAATAAAAAATACAGAATACAAGAAAAAATTTCAGACGAACTTCATGATCTATCATTTTTTAAAGATCCAGAGGATATGGGCCCTTGCATGACTCTTCACGGCAGATTTTAGAATCAACAACTATGAACAAAGCAAGAAGAAAAGAATGTACTTTTTAATTTTTATACAGATACCTTGTTTCAATGATTTTGTTTTATTGTACTATTTTTACTTATTCCATGTAAATATTTGAACTTTATCAAGTTTTAATTCGTTCAAATATTTACATGGAATAAGTAAAAATAGTACAATAAAACAAAATCATTGAAACAAGGTATCTGTATAAAAATTAAAAAGTACATTCTTTTCTTCTTGCTTTGTATGACTTGTTCATCATCTCACAAGTCATTGTTTTCCCCTGTTTAAAGAGTTTGACGTATTTTTCTGTATCATGACGTACTCTTGAGGCTATTAATAAACAAGATTATTATTATTATTATTATTATTATTATTATTATTATTATTATTATTATTATTAATATTATTATTATTATTATTATTATCATTATCATTATAAGGCGGCGAGCTGGCAGAATCCTTAGTGCGCTGGACGAAATGCTTAGCGGTATTTTGCCGATGTTGCTACGTTCTGAGCTCAAACTCTACCGAGGTCGACTTCGCCTTTCATCCTTTCAGGGGTCGATAAATTAAGAACCAGTGTAATGCTGGGGTCAATGTGATCGACTAGTCCCCTCACCCCAAATTTCAGGCCTTGTGCTTTTAATAGAAAGGGTTATTATTATTATTATTATTATTATTATTATTATTATTATTAAGGCGCTGAGATGTAAGAATCATTAGCGGGTCGGACGAAATTATTAATGGAATTTCTTCCTGCACTTTACGTTCTGAATTCAAATTCCGTCGAGGTCAACTTTGTCTTTTATCCCTTTGAGGTCGATACAAAAATGTACTAGCAAAATACTAGGGTCAATGTAATCGACTAACCTCCTTCCTCTAAAAGTGCTGGTCTAGTGTCAAAACCTGAAATAATTATTGTTTAATTAAGGATGATGGGTGGAGTGGATAGTTAGAGAGCTGGAAAACATGCCGTGCGATATTTACTTTGAGTCTTTACATTCTGATTTCAGATACTGCTGAAGACAAATTAATGTTTCATCCCTCCGAAGGCGATGAAATAAAGTGCTTGTGAAGTACTGGAGTCGAATAATCAATTAACCATTCTCCCTTAAAAATCGATGGCATTGTGCTTAAATTAGAAAAAATCATCATCACCAACACCACCGCCGCCGCCGCCATCACCACCACCACCACCACCACCACCACCATCATCATCATCATCATCATCATCATCATCATC
>NC_068989.1:37657443-37667646 GCF_001194135.2 Octopus bimaculoides | reverse complement strand
TCGTCGTCGTCGTCGTCGTCGTCGTCGTCGTCGTCGTCGTCGTCGTCGTCGTCGTCATCCCCAGAGCAGTGGAATATCGGAATAGTAAAAGGAAAAACTTATCTTGCAATATTTAGGCACATCTCTTTTATGTTCTGAGTTCAAATCCCTTCGAGGTCAATTTCGTCTTTCATCTTGCCGTAGTTGATACAATAATTACCAACGAATGACTGTGTCAAAATCAGAAACCATAACCATCAACAACATCATCATCATCATTATCATCCTACTCGTCTTCCACGTCATCATCGTTGTTGTTGTTGTCGTCGTCGTCATCAACATCATCATCATCTTCATCAGTTTTCTAATTGGCAATTGAAACGAAAGCACTAATACAGTATAATAACTAAGATTTATGTGTCGGAAAATAAAAGAGGAAATAATAAGATGTTTCTCTTATCAAGTATATCCTATAATTAAGAGGAAAAGAACAGATGATGATGATGATGATGATGATGATGATGATGATGATGACGGTGATGATGACGGTGATGATGACGGTGATGATGATGAGGAAGAGGAGGATTTTGATGATCGCAGAAGAAAGGGAAAATAAAGAATGAATGAATTGTGTGAAAGTGTTCAAAATATACGAGGAAAGGTAAACAAAAAGATAAAGAAAAATATGGTGCTTTTAGTTGTCATAAATACATGAGAAGGGAACATTATGGCTCTACGGAAATATATTGCAATTAAAGTGGACATCACAAACATATATACATATATATATATTCACACATCTACATACTTGCTCATGTATATATACACGCCCACATACAAACAGACAGATAGCCAGGTAGATAGTTAGCTCGGCAGACAAACAGATAGATAAACTGATAGACAAATTGAGGGAGAGAGAGAGAGAGAGAGAGAGAGAGAGAGAGAGAGAGAGAGAGAGAGAGAGAGAGAGAAGGAGAGTAATACTAAATAACGCATTTCTGCGCTTGTCCACGGAGCATAAGTTATGACGTAGAAAAGCAAAAATAAGAAGCAATTACTAATAAAGGAATTAATATGCTTGGGTCCAGAAAGCGACATACAAACATTAGAATATCATGGGTTGAATATAACACGATTCCTCGATTCTCGATAACAGAGAATGTTTTGATACGATGGGAAGATAACAAAAATATATGAAAGTTGATAATGTGTATGAGCTATAGGGAAAGCAAAACTAAAGAATTCTTGTAAATACCTAAGCAATATTTAGATCAGTTTGGGAATATGACAGGGTGACTGTTTGTGCCGTTTGCTTTTTATATTCTGTTTAACACCTCTAACATTACCGTGATGAATGGGTAGGGTACGTGTATATAATGAAAGACAAGCAGCATAAAAATCAATCAGCTTCTATTTATGGATGAATTGAAGCTGTTTGCTAAGAAGGAAGATCAAATAGAAGATCTTAGTGCAAACAGTGCATTGAGTTTAGAGAAGGTAACGAGATAGAAAACGGGATTAAAAAGTCTAGATATTGGAAGGAGATAAATATAATGGAACAAAAATTACTAGATAAGAAACTAATAAAAAAAAGAGTAGATACGTTCGGCTATAAATACTAAGCAATGATAAAGACAGATATGATAAAGAAATGTAAAGATGAAAGCAATACTTGATTGTAGTATTTAAATCTAAATAGTAGAAATAAGGCAAACCTTATATACATGGCCTTTGTCTATTTTCAAGTATAGTGGAGGAGTTCTGAAATGGAGCAAAAAGGAACAGGTCAATTTTGGTGTGAATATTGTATATAAATTATGTTCGACTGAATGCAATCTTTTCAAAGTAGAGTACAGGAACACCTCCTGTAATCTGTTCCCCTGAAATTACAGTGAATAAATAATTGAGTTGTTTAGATTTCTCTTTCAGTTCAAGGAAGCTATTATTTACGAATATATTTAATAAAAAAATTATCACAAGACCCAAGATAACATACATCTTAGATTATATGCTGTTTTTTTTCTTTTTCTCGTTTTTCTTTTTTTTATTAATAGCGAATCGTGTATAATAAATATTGCAGTATGTAAAAAATAACGTTGAAATGTTGCTGCTGAAGGAAAATTTGAAATTGAAATATATATGATGCTATCGTGTTGTATTTGAGAGACATCGGAAATATGGGAGACGGAGAAATATAGTTTAATTTTTTCTTTCTTCTATGTAATGAATATAAGCATTGTAGTTCACAAACTGATTGATTTTTCATGACAACCACACATATATAACATTATCAAAACTGTATTTCAAACACTAAAGTTTCTCTGTAGAACTGGTCCAGAAGAGAAACTATACACTTTGGAATGCAATTTTGATAATGTTAATGTGTATTGGTTGCCATGAGAAACCATCTGATTGTTTGATAATGCAGTTAAATTGATAGTGTTAGATTGCACTTCAATGCAATTAATGCTTAATAATGCATTTAAACAAAATATTTTGACACTGTTCAGTTGTTGAATCTCTTTCAAGCTCACGTGCAACTCACACTGGAATACTGCTCACATGCATGTAGAGGTGATGCTGTTGCACACATAGAAGTTGTCTGTGTTGCTTTTATGTTCCATTTAGTCGAACGGTCTTCAGGATAACACAATTTTACTAAAAGAAAAATTTCAATTTACTGTAATATATGTATCATGTTAAATGTATACACGCCGTCGGAAGGCATAGAGTTGTGGAATTGTCCGAGATCAAATGTCTTCGATATACATGGAACAGTGAATAATACATTCACTGGCATTGTTTGCGCTTGCCGGGCAGTAGAATAAGTCAGTGTACGCAACTGAAACGGCATTAAATTAAAAATCATCTGCGAATCATATTAAATGTACATAGTCGGCTCCAGATCGTATCCGAGCATTGGGTTCGTCAGTTTCCATCCAGTCTCCTCGGCTGATGTTTGCGCCGAAAGTGACTTTGGAGTCCAAGCCGGTGGTGAGAGAGTCGTGGATAGAACTCGCACGGGATGGTCGGTGCAGGTCGAGGACGTTGAAGACGCTCCTTTCTTCTCCTGCGTTTTGCCTCCTCATTCTGTTGTCTGTTCTGCTCGAAGGAGCTGGCTCCATTGCGGATAGCAGTCCTCCAGGCTGTCCTATCCATGGCAATCTGTTCCCATGAAGATGGCTGGATGTTAGCTTGAGCCAAGGTCCGTTTAGCTGGTCTTTAAAATGGAATTGCAGACCTCCTCTGGGTCTTGTTCCGACTGCAAGTTCTCCGTAGAGCATGATACTTGGGAGATGAGAGGGCTTCATATGCTGGACGTGACCTGCCCAGCAGAGATGATGGCGAAGAATGGTGGCTTCGTCGCTTGGTAGTGAAGCGTGGTGAAGAACCTCATTGTTGGTAGCGTGAAATTCCCATTTTATCGTTGAGGATCTGTCGTAGCTTCGATTGCTGGAAGCATTCAATGCGCTTGAAGTCACGGCAGTAAAACGTCCAAGTCGCACAAGCATAGAGTAGAGTTGACAGGACAATGGCACAGAAGACCATGATCTTTGTCCGGATGGTCAGCGCGTGATTGAAGAATACACTTTGGCTTAGACTGCCCAAATCCGGTTTTTCACACGTAGGGGTCTTTGAAAGGATACTTCCAAGGTACGTGAAGTGTTCAACTTCTTTTATGGGTTGGCCGTTGATGCTATTTGTGGGTGGACTGTTCTGGCCTGGTGCAGATCGGACCAGTGTTTTGGTCGTTAATGTGTTTACCTGCATCCCGAAGCGTTCATAAGGAGTCGAGCATCTTTGGTGCTGTGACTCAGCATAACAACAGACGCTTGCTGGCAGTAGAATAAGTCAGTGTTCGCAACTGAAACGGCATTAAATTAAAATCACCTGTGAATCATATTAAATGTATTTATATACCGTTAGAAGGCATGAAGCTTTGGAATTGTCTAAGATAAAATCTCTTCATAGACTTTTGTTAAAACTACAATATATATCATAAGGAGTCGAGCATCTTCGGTGCTGTGACTCAACGTAACAACAGATTTGTTTCGCTTTTCTTTATGACTGTCAATGCTGTGCACCCGATTGTCACCTGTTTAAGCGCAATTTGTGCCTTGATATACTGGAAACAGTTATTAATACATACAATAGTAGGGTTTGCCGGATTTGCTTCATATATGTACTGTTTCTGCCAGGGTTCGCCGGATTTGCTTCACATATCACTTTTTTTCACACATTTTCTCTACAGATATTCTATAGCAATTATAGCAGGCAGTGATTTTTGTTATGACGTTCAGTATCCAAGACGTCAGACGTAAACCAACAATAAGATCGAAGATGGAAAAAAAGGGTAATGGACGTATATGCCATATTTCGGGAGTTTTTGCCTCTTCATCAGCACCCATCTAATCCCTTAATCATCCACAAACACATTTTTAAAATAAATACTAAATACAGCGGTGAAACATTGTTGGATATACTAATTTTACATATAAACACATTCCTGGAAGCTGGTACATAAATATTAATGACACGGGACTTGAGACGCGGTATTTCGTTATGAAACCATAATATACTATAAAGTATATTAAACGTTTTTATAAGTTAATACCATGTTCTATGGTTGCATAACGAAATACCGCCTCCCTACAAGTCATTCCTATTTATGTTCCAGCTTCCAGGAATGTGTTTAATGCAAGTCATTATACTTTATAGTATATTATGGTTGCATAACGAAATACTGCGTCCCTACAAATCATTAATGTTTCACAAATACACTGTTTCTGCTTTCTGTTTCTTCCAGAATTACTATAACCACTTCTGTTAAACTAACCTAGATGGTTACCGGCACTTAACCCTTTGAACTCACGAGTACGCGCATTTTAGTTTGACTATACCCTGGAAGACACAAAAGCCGGCAGCTATATAGTTTTGTGTTTATAGCTTGATAATTGGTAGGAACATTGTTACTACTAGTCGTAAACACAAAACCACGAGGCTGCCTGTTATTGCGATTTTTAGGTGTACAGGCAAACGAAATCGCGCCCGCTAAAGCGTACTCGATGGTTCAAATGGTTAAACCCACCTGGTATGTTTTCCCTATCCCCGCCCTACTGCATTTCAATCTAATAGCAAATCTAAACTTTAAAATGTTCAATTTCTGCTTTAATAGTAAAATATCAAAAACTGCAGCTCTATGAATTTCTCTCGCCACCCAAGATTTTATTTTTTATGAATTAGTACCAACAGGAGTTCTAGATGCCTTGTTAATAACTTAAACACTGGAAGGTCTTAAACTTTTAAAAGTGCTACGAATCCTGCCACAACTAAAGAGCATTTGTTAGAAATTCTTAAATAAAAAAAAACGGAGAAATAAAGACAGAGTGGAATCCATTAAAATTCAAGATTTCCAATTGTAATTCTCTCTAACTAGTAACAGAAAAAAAGTGAAATAACATATATATATATATATATACCGGAGCGGGTTATATGCGTGTGTGCGGATATGTGTGTAGCGGGTTATATGCGTGTGTGCGTATATGTGTGTAGATTTGTACTTATGTATATATCTGTGCCTTGTGAATATAGGCCTATATACGTAAATTGTCTGTGCGTATGCAGCTGTGTATTTCGATGTATATATTTATATATAGATATATATATATATGTTGTGGATAGCCTTGTATACATACACGCTATTGTAACTTTAATTTAATTTTATTTAATTTTATTTTATTTTATTTTATTTTATTTTGAATGCAGCGTATACTTTATTCTATTGATTTGATTTTAATGCGTTAATTCGAATATAATTAATTATCTATAATATGTATTTGGAGCCCGTTTTTCTATTTAAGGTTTTCTTCGATATTTTTTTAATAAGGTGAATCTGTATTAAATTTATTTGGTCTGTGAATTACGCATCATTGACCGTTAATTGAAACGACCAATCCATGGCCCTTATTTGAAACAACCAATCAAACGAATCCATGTGTCTTAAATTTGATATTACTTTCGATTGCATTGTTATCCTTTATCCATTTCTAATAAAACTATCCGATGAACGGGAACGTGAAACTCAGAGTAACGGTTTTTTTGTTATATTTCTGCTGCTTTTAAATAAAGTATATATATATATATATATATATATATATATATAACGAGCAATCATGTATGGTTCTACATACAACGTGAACCGCATATAGTTGCATTTCAACTGGAAATTGATTGAGGTTGATTGCAACACATAATATGATATAAACCGAATTTAGCTCAAACGGATTCGTCGTTTTGCATTGTATATTTGTAGATCTGTCTACATTGTTTAATGTGCCCTTATTTTGTGGGGAGATGATAAAGCAGTTTGGTTGATATTTCTATCGAATAGAGCGACTGTGTAGGAGCTCCTTCGTTGACTTGTCTTGCCATACAGTAGATGATTAATCGTCTTTAGACAAGAAGGGCTGGAATCAAAAGCTGCAAATTGTCAAGAGAATTCTGTGTGAGTACATACATACATACATACATACATATGTGTGTGTATATATATGTGTCTATGTATCTATTGTATGTATATACGCGTACGTGTATGGTCGAATATGAAATTATATTACTGTATCTGTCTGTAATTAATGCCTTCAACAATTAATTTTCATTATGCTTGTAAATATTGGATATTAATCGTAGTAAATGCCAGAGAATAAAAGGTAAGCATTCTATGAATCGAGTACACTATTTCACTTCCTAGTTGCCGCCATTTAATAGCACCGACGTATTTCAGAGATACCTGAGTATCATACCCTCCTATAACTTTGAGACCTTGTTCTTCGTTAGTGATGTCATTATCTGGTATCTGTCTAGCAGTAACAATAAAAGGAGAATAATTCAAATAAGAATAATTAATCTATTTTTTAAATGCAAAAGCAATACCGTTAAGAGTAGATCACAATTTTAAAGGAGGCTGGTGAAAGCAAAACGCTTCGATCTCGTTAGACGTCCTCAGTGATGCAATGTTTACCCATTAACATTTATAGAAGATCAGAGACTGATTATGAATATCAACAATATGACTGAAGGAAAATATCTCTGGAGATCGCTCTGTGTGACAAATTACGCCTTCTTTACATTCTTACGCTTCCTCATTGCTTGGGCAAAGTCAGTAAATCGAAGTTTGTCAACTCATTAAATGTGTTGGACAAGTATTCATCTGCAAGGAGGGATCAAATTAAGCAAGAGCTTTCAAGTTTGGGTTCAAGAGCGACCAATTTTACTCCAAAGAAAGTTATACAAAGTTTCATGTTATATTCAAGGGCATACAGAACCAAAAGACCTATCTTGATTTAGTATTAACATATCCAAAATGTGTGTCCCAGCTGTCTCTTCTTTCGTTGATGACTTGAAAGTGTTTGGATACCTTTTACAGAGTTTCGTGTAATTACAAACCGTAATATTTTTGAATTTCATTAAAAGAAACCTAATTAGAAGAACGGTAACTAGATTATTACCTTTCCAAGACGATATTGTATATCATTTTCCTTCCTTTCTCTCGTTCTTTTCCAACTACATTCGTTTGAGAAATGTAAACTGATATTTTTCTCAAACCAATAGAAGAAGATTAGATATAATTAAAAATTTAATATTGACTGCATATTAAATATTTTAAAATGAGGCTTCAAAATTTGGTTTCTGAAAATCATAAGGGAATGTTCGATTTCATATTACATCTATGTTCAAAAATCAAATTATATTACAAGAAATTCTCTCCAGCTGTAGAGCGAGAAAACTGACTCTATAAATGCACCATCTCGTTAAGAGAAGTTTATGTATATAATTAACTTAAACGACATATTTGCCTCGGGAAGATATGTAACATTTGCCGATCAATTAAGATATTTACAGAAGATCAAATTACAGCAGTGTGAACCTGTAAATCAAGAACTGAAACCTCATGGTATTAGGCAGTGTTCTCGGAATTCAACAAAATTATATACCAAAACTAGCGTAGAGATATTTTCCATTATATAAAAGGAAGCGCAGTCACCAAAAGTATATGATACTTTACATAACCCTTTAAGGAGAGAATCAATGCATCGAAGAATGAATCGCAATTGGGAAACGGAAACCAGAAGAAAACTCAAGAATCAATCAAAGCATTACGTCCCATTAAGGAAACAAATGATTTATACAGAGATATTTGAAACTTTCACCAATATTCTGTCCAAAAGTATTAAATATTAACAAATTATGATCAAGAGTCGGACTGCACGGTTGACTTTCAGAGTTAAACGGCAAGAACTTGTTTGTGAGACAACGATGGTCCCTCAATGAAGGGTCACTCGACCCACTAGAAATAGTACCCAATCTTTCTGTAATTACATCCAGTCATCTCGAAAATGGAGGTTAATGTAGTTAGATAACGTAATTCTACGTATGCAATACGCATGAAAAGGACGAAATGGTTACAGATTGAATTTCTATAATCATAGATATGCTTAGTCTAGACAAATTTGGGGCGCACGACAAAAAAAAAACAAAAAAAAACCCCGAAATCTCTATTAAATTTCCAAACTGCAGCGAAAGAAAGCGACAAAAATATTCCTGCAGATAAGTTCTTGATTCATAGAGAAAAGAAACAAATTATTAGATGAAATTTTTTGATTTTCCTGGCATAAAAACTTTTTTATGGTATTTAGTAGCCAAGTGTTGAACTTATCAAATGAAATATATCTGAAACTGCAGCCAATTTTTATATTTTATTGCATATCCAATCTTGGTTCTTCGTCGAAATATTAAATACTCACTGAGTAAATGGCATTCAGAGCTCTCTTAAAATACAAATATCATCGAAAGAATAGGTGGGCAACATGGTTGTGTTGCAAATAATATAGGACAGAGACCAATATAGAGTAAATGGAATTTTCTTCACGCTAACTGTACAGAAACTTGTCACACTCAAGCACGCGTGTGCGCGAGCGCACATACACACACATGCGCACACACACGCTCACTATATTTATAAATGTGTGTATATATATAGATTTATTTATTTATTTATTTATATATCACATAGTAATAAAAATAAATATATATTATTACATGTATATAATATATACAAAATATCTATATATATACTGTATATATTTATATATTCGTAAATATATATATATATATCTCAGTATAAATATAAGTACATATATATCATTATATATATATATATATACATATGTATATACATGTAAACATATGTATGTGTGTATATATATATATATATATTTGTAAAACGCACATATACACATACATATGTACATACAAGTAAACGTGTGTGTGTGTGTGTGTGTGTGTGTGTGTGTGTGTGTGTGCGTGCATGAATGTATGTTGAAATATATGCATGTGCCTATGAGGGTATGAATGCATATGAACAAGTAAGCTGAAAATGAAATACAAAAAATACAAAAATATAGATGAAAGCAATAACTAAAATGACGATTTTTATGAACATAGTGAGATACATTCACACGCACACAGACACACACACACACACACACACACACACACACACACACACACACACACACTCGCATACACGCATTCACACAAACATATGCGTAGATATGCGCAAATATTATTTGTAATAATTTTATTGTTAGTAACTTCGAAGATTTCCCGAATATGCGTTTTATTCAAACTGCTTGATTAAGCTATCTAGCGGGCGAATCAATAATATAATAATAAATATCAGACTCCATATATGAAATGAGTCAGTAAATGTTTGTTGCTTCTATGTATTTCAAAAATGTTTATTTCTAACTGAATGTGTGCAGAACAATATTTATGAATTATATATATATATATATATACACACAAACATACATATATATACATACATACATATATATATGCAAGTGCAATATACAAGTGGGCAGAGCAAAATAATATGCAGTTCAATGCAAAAAATTTCAAGTACTGCGCTACAAGGCCACAAGTGCCTCCCAACTGGCATACACAGGACCTGGAGGTACTGCAATCCCAGAACCACAAACAGTAAGAGACCTGGACATCAACATGTGTAGTGATACATCATTTCACATGCACATTATCAAGTTGACAGCAAAGTGCAGACAACTGGCAGGGTGGATACTAAGGACATTCCGAAGAAGGGATCAAAAAGTCATGTTGACTCTATGGAAGGCATTTGTTCTGAGCCGCCTAGACTATTGCTCT
>NC_068989.1:37652415-37656646 GCF_001194135.2 Octopus bimaculoides | reverse complement strand
TATATATATATATATATATATATATGTACGTATGCATATTCTGTTTCTAATCGCCTAAGTGACTCAATGGCCAAAATTTTCGTTCATGGCTCCTACCACTTAATGTATCATATCTGCCTGTGTATGCTTTCGCGCTTCGTTGGTGCACTGATGATGACGACGACATCCTTCCAAGCTGGTACTGAACGCAGTTGGTGCACACGCTGATGTAAGCGGAGACCAAAACCCGAGCAGTAAAGCTTTCAACTGGTCGGACAAAGAAGCAATGACCTGGGTGCTCGGAGGCGATCTAGCAGTAGCCGCAGCATTCCTCGCTGGATACTCCTTGGGCCACTGACGACGTCTTATCTCAGCCGTTTCACAAGCTTGATAGCAGATTGTCTGCTGTTTGCCTCGATCCGCAGCAAGAGTTTCCAGATCCGTAGGCGGAATGTTGCGTTTCGAAGAAATTCACTTGCCCAGACCTTTTCAACCAGATGGTTATGTTTTTTGACTTCCTGGCATGAAAGGGAGAGTGTCTTACGAGGATGAACTTACTCCTGAATTTTACACCATCAGTGGTTAAACAGGAATGCGTACTCGCATTAAAATGTTTTCTATGTATATGAATGATTCGCTTATTACAGTAAACGGTGCTTCAAACATTGGTTCAGGACCGACACTTTTAAGGAAACCGTATAATTGATTTAATCAACATGGATACTTGATTTCTCAAAAGAATGAAATTAAACGAATACTATAGCATGATTTGAACTTAAAACCTAATGAATTGTCATTAACTACCATAAGAAAGAGAGCTAGATACTTAATGTACCGTTTCTTGCTGTCTTGTAGCTCTGATCGAATAAAATGAAGAATGAAACATGAATTACAAATTTTTGTTGCTTGGCTATTTAATTCAAATGTGCATGAAATTAATAGTTTGTCAGTTTAATAATGTATCGTATGATTTACACACACACACACACACACACACACACACACACACACACACACACACACATATATATATATATATATTTATGAACCATCTCTTTCTTTTTCTCTCTATCCCCTCTCCATCTCTCTCCATATATGCAAATGATTTATTTATCTTTTGGCGTTTACTCCTTACCCAACACGGGATAAACAGTGCAAGAAACTAGTTAAAGAAACTAGTTAAACAGTCAAATATGTTAAGCTTAGAGGAAATTAATAAAAGCAGGCATGGCTGTGTAGTTAAGGCATTCATAGTTGAAAAGTTCGCATCGCAACTACGTGGATTTAGATTGACTCCAACTACGTGGCCTTATGTGCAAATAACTTCTGCCTCAGCATGAGGTCACTAAAATCTTATGATTGAAATTTGATTGATGGAAACTGTGTGCAATTCTGATAGAGGGCAGGTCTTGTGTAAGAGCCTTAATTTGTCATCTGTTTTTACAACATCATTGACTCTTAAGTACTTCCAGTGGAATTCATTCTGTTAGAAACATTTGGGTTAGATCTTTGGTATGAAGTTATCTACCTACTTAGGAAGCCTCGGAAATAGTTATGGCCATTCACTTCCATTTCTAAGGCATTAAAAACAAACAAAATCTTACAGTCATTTTGATTGATTTAACAGAAGAATGCCCGGTAACGTCGTTCACAGCAAGATTTGAAACTAAAATGTGATGAGTCGTTATAAAATGCAAGGTAGTTGCTCGAACTATTTACGGAACAATCTACTCGTAGCTCCCCACAACAACAATACCCAAGCCAATGTATCAACAGTGTTGCTTTTCATAGTCACTCAACTAACTAAATATATACTTCAACCTGGACTGCGGGTAGAGTCATCCTTGACGCAAAGAAGAGTAAAAAAAATCAAACCAAGCTACTTTGTAAATTACATATATATTTTTGCCATCGTATTTTAACAATTGTGTATGGCTCCATAAAAATTAAACCACACACCGCATAAAATAAAAACTGCATGTCACACCGAAGTACACGGACATAATTTATATCAGTTTCATTATATATCAGTTAGCACAATTAAATATTTTCTTTCTTGGGACACGAAAAATATTCTTTTGTTCCTGACTATATGCTTGTATTTATTTTTGTATCAAACAATTACAGCGTTACAGAATCGAAGACAAACACACAAAAACCGTTAACTTCTCATAAGTATTTATTATTTGTGATTAAATGCTTCGTCGCATCTAGTCACCCACTCGATTCCACTGCAACACATATGGAAACATAAGGAAGGAAAAGGAAACTAAATTTCATTTTTGTATTCAAACTTTTGAGTGTACATGGTTCACTCACGGAAGATGACTAATATTCTTAAGGTCAACACTTACCTTTTCTCGATCACTTCAACACCCTCAAGCTATTTCGACTCTTGACCAAATTAAATGCGATTAATTGTATTGAAAAGGGAAACTACATTTTGAAATATACAGAAAATTGGCTAGCTAAAAATGTTATGATAAAAATAACTACTCAAATGCAAGAGAGCAACACATAGATGTAACTTCTACACCACATAGTTTCCTTACTTCTTTATTATTTCTGCAAACCAAGTTTCAAGTGATGAGGCAAAAGATGGTCAGATAGTAAAGGAAACAACGACTCATATCGGTTCAAATTACTACATTTTCGTTGCTTTAGAAAAAATTAGTATAGTTGTGTTTTCTCAAAAGCTCAATTGGGAAGAATCTATTACTACAATCATGTTAAAATCCATACAACTTAAAACGCTAATGAATGAAATCGCGGTCAAATTTGAGGGTGACCACTAAGAAATTTTGTGGCATTGAAGGCTTGTAAATATACTTCAGTAAATAGTGCAGAGAAGAGGAGTAGCATATAACCCATTTAAGTTCTCCTAGTTTCGCTTTGATTCTACATAGATGTTCGTGTAGTGAAGGTTATGTGAACGGTAGCGTTTCACAAGCTAAAAATTTTCCGATTTTCCAGTATTTCAAAAGTATGTGTGTTTGATAAACCATTTGTAAAGAACGGGTTTTAGGCATTAAATCTCAACTTCATTGGAGTAAAATTTGGGTGCAAAAATAGTAGCTATATGAGTAAGTTTAGGTGGAAAAGATATCATTTTTCATTTGAATTTGATAAAACTACTGAAGCAGGTATGATAATATTAATAATGAAATGAACCTGGTAAAGTAACAACAAGAAAAAGAATATGAAAAACATTGTAACTAAAGTTGGAATTTGAATTTAAAGGATATATATTTTGGTGGGGTTCGGATTTTAAAGAGTGTAGAAATCAGATTAAAGAGAAAACCAGGATTGTTTGAAGAGCATGCTGATAATATCCTTAAATCATAAGAGTCATTTTCTCGTCCCTTTGCACCTATTTATGTGGATGTCTGAAATCATATCAAATGGTTTATTCAGTTTGGAGAAGAGAGGTTTGTTGTTCAAGCTTTTCAGAAGACATCAGTGTTGGAGTAAAAATTTCTCGGTATTAAGTGGCTAAAAGTGCTGAATTTCTTGATTTTCACAGGCTGAAATTCAAAATATTTTGTTTCTAGTGAGGATAAACCTTCATTTTTAGTGGTGGATAACTGAGCCTCCTACAACCCTACGCTATTTATCCCGCAATACTTCTGAGCTGACAAAATATTATTGTTTATTATTACTAGACACGTTAAGGCGACCAGCTGAAAGAACCGTTAGCACGTCGGACACAATGCTTACTGACATTTCGTCTGTCTACGTTCTGAGTAAAAATTCTACAGCTGTCGATTTTTGCCTTTCGTTCTTTTGGGAGCCGATAAAATAAATATCAGTGATGTTCTGGGATCGAGGTAATCGACTATTCCCTAAAACTGAAACAAGTTATTATTTCGTTTGAATTCCAACTTCGGCTGTAATATTTTAAGGTAACACTTCTTCTCCTGGGCTCTGTCAGATTCAGTTAATTAAGAATATCATCATTCATGCCCCCCACACATACACACATGCACAAATATATATGTATATATGTATATATATTGTGTTTGTATATATAAATATATATATATATATATATACATACACATATAGTTATATATACACATATACACACACACATATATATGTACACATATATGTATTTATGTATACATATATGTATATACATCTATATATACATAAGTATGTGCGTATGTGTGTGTGGACAAGCAGATATTGTGAGTGCATATATATGTATGTGTGTATATATATATATATATATATATATATATATATATAT
>NC_068989.1:37649805-37651053 GCF_001194135.2 Octopus bimaculoides | reverse complement strand
TATATATATATATATATATATATTATATGTTTGTGTGTACACGTACATATACGTACACATATTTCTTTATTTCCCACAGGAGGCTAAACACAGAGGGGACAAACAAGGTTACACAAAGGGATTGAGTCGATTACATCGACCCCAGTGCGTAACTGGTACTTATTTAATCGACTCCGAAAGGATGAAAGCCAAAGTCGACCTCAGCAGAATGTGAACTCAGAACGTCAGATACGTACATATGTTTAAGTATACATACAGTCATCTATGTATATGATAGTTGCTGATCATAGTCGACAATGGCCATTGCTTCCACTAATCTCACACATGTACTGATTACGAGTCATGGAGTTCTATCATCATCTTCTAGACAACGGCGACATCTTAATGAAAAATGCATGTACGTGGCTCAAAATTGTCTTTGCTTACACTACAACTTTCGTACATTTACGGGCATGAATCTACGTAAGAGACGATATTTTATTACTTGAGTCATGAGAGATCACGTGACCACGGCATCGTGGCTTGTGGTAACAAAAATCCCGTGACTTGATATGAGATTTGGGGAGAAGATAATCACAAGAATTACTTTCACATAAAATTTTACAGAACAAAAGGTTGTACCACGTATAGTATTTAGACTAGCAACGAAGAAAATGGGATAAAATGGTCAAAAACAAAAAAATATTACAAGTTTCATGTGAGTGCGTCCCTCACACAAATGAATCACCGGACCCTTGTAAATGAAAGGATTCCCAAAATGTTCTTCCTTCCACACCAAGAACAATTTGGTAGGGTTAACGGTAATGAAAAGGTTGAACAGCCTTACATGGTAACTAGTGGCACAAGTCGCATATAAACTGCCTAAATAAGCAGTTAAGCAAAATTTAATGTCTTCATCCATTTTGAAATGTGTGTGTATATATATATATGTGTGTGTGCGTGTCTTTGTGTGTGTGTGTGTGTGTGTGTGTGTGTGTCTGGACCAAAACAGTTTGATTCAAATAAATTTATTGAATGCACTTCTTTCGTTTTGTCCACTCGTATATATATATATGTATATATATATTCATTTAAAATACAGAGATGTCTGTAATAGGACATCTAACCCGCGGGTTAGATGTCCTATTACAGGCATCTCTGTATTTTAAATGAATAATACATAGTCTATTGACTGTTTTTTACCCTCGCTAGACCACTGGTGGTAAATAAAATTTCTAAAAAATTTTTTTGCTACCCTGTATTTTATTA
>NC_068989.1:37641406-37649058 GCF_001194135.2 Octopus bimaculoides | reverse complement strand
CTATGTATGTATGTATGTATGCTTCTATGTATACACACACACACACACACACACACACACACACATATATTTATATATTCTTTACTTTACTCTTTTATGCATTTCAGCCCAGAGATTATGGCCATGTTGGGGCACCAAAGATAGATAGATATATATATAGATAGATAGATAGATAGATAGATAGATAGATAGATAGATAGATAGATAGTTCCTACAATATTTCAGTAAGTACACCATTATAAGAACCATACGGTTTTGTTTTTGGATGAATATTAACTAGCCTTATTTACGATAACATAAGTGCTATTCTCTTTCTAGATATATTGGTAATTTCTTGATTTGTCTTGGTGCTAACTTCTTTTCATTATTTTTCAAACATCCTTCTTCCCATTTTATATAGAAATAACCCGTAAATATTTCCCTAGGCCACTGCTAGATCACTCTTTTGCCTATCGACTTCAAAGCTCCACGCTTGACGATGGTAAGATTATAATATATTAAGCCCCCTGGCCTCTTCTCGAGGCCATGTTCTTTCCTATTCCCTCTTCCCTTCGTTTATTTTATTTTATGCATTTGTATTCACTCTAATGAAGCTCCATGTACTAGATCGAATGTCCTATGAAGATGACGAATATTATTTTCGAAATTCTTTCGTAAGCACCGACTGGCATTGGAAGCGGAAACGCCCGTAAGAAATGTTATGTCATAGAAATGTTATATCATGTTTTATATTAAAAAATAATCTACAGATGTGGTCCAATTTTGATTATATATATATATATATATATATATATTTGTACATATACATATAACCCAAACACACTTCTTTTTCTACTGACGCATGCTTTGCATATGTATGCATTATTGTAGAGTATTTCATATGTTTAACACACTTTACACTTGCATGCATACATTTCTTTCTCGCTTTCTCTGTCATACACATTAGTTGTTGGGGGAGGGGTATTTGCACATAAACGAAGTGTAAATCGGTACTAAATTTTTTTCCTGATGTCTTACAGTTTAAGCAGAGATTTTGCTTTAGTCGTTATTGTTCTTTTTTTTTGCTGTTGTTCCTGTTGCAATTGTTATTAGTAGTGTTGGTTGCGCTGGTGGCAGTTGTGGTAGTGGTGGTGGTGTTAATGATGATGTTTTAAAGTCTTAATGGCAGAAAAAGAAATGAGAAATACTTAGAATATAGAAGAGTTAGATCAATTTCAATGGCTTAAAACAGCTTTAAATTATAGAGTGAAAAGATAAAAATAGAAGATGAACATTTATTTAAGAAATACGCAAACAAACAAACATCCGTTGCACGAACAGAGAAAGAAGTTAACAATGAGATTAAGTTAAAGAAAATCGAGTATATGAGAATACAAGGAGAGGAAAGTGAGAACCGATTTCTATTTCTGAAGAAAAGTTGTAAAAGTATGGCAATCTTTTCAGCTTTGATGGTTATTTGTTTAAATAAATTTTAGTATTTTTTTCTCTCGTAGTTGAGTGAAACACACTTCAAAAAGTCTCTACGCACGTCTCAAATAGGGCACTAAAATTTGGTCAAACAAAACTTCGGGACTGTTTTATCAGCAGTTTTTCTCGAGGATGAATGACACACATCCCAAAGAGCCTCTACACCCGTGTTTACCAACTGAGACCCATCAAATTTGTTCAAACAAAACACCGAGACAGTTTATTAACAGTTTCACTGAGGTGAATGATACACGACCAAAATAAGCGTCTACACTCATGTTTCCCAAATGGGTGCAATTTGTTTCAGTGTAGGAGAAGGTACATTGTCCCAAACTTCATTCCAGCTCCCGAAGGAAAATTTAGATGACGGCTTCCAGTTGAAGAATCCATTATTTATCATCAGTAAGCACTTGGTTACATTATATCTGGTCATCCGCTGTAGGCGAGATATTCTATCTGTTGGTCAACTTAAGTTTGTTCAGTTACCTAGGAACCACATAAAATATCTTTCATCATTGATATATACACCCGTATTTTTCAACCGGGACCTATCAAATTTGTTAAAAGAAAAGAAAAACAATGAGACAGTTTACCAACAGTTTCACTCAGGTGAAAGATCACAACCAAAAATAAGCCGTGTTTCCCAAAGGGGTGCATTTTATTTCAACGTGTACTTGGTATTCCAATTGGTCAACTGAACTTCGTCTGTCTTTAAGTACTACAACAGAAGATTTAAAGATCGGATCCTGGACGATTCAAATTGTCACCAGAGGTCTCCCGCACTAACTATAGTTGGAGAAACACTGCCGTAAAGAGTCATTTGGCCAACAAGAAATAGCTGCCAAATTTCTTTCATATTACACCATATCAATGTCAATTAGAGACGGTGTCAGCCATTGACTTTAACAAGAATCTTGTCACTATTGCAAAAAAATAATACAAATAACAAAAGACAGTTCTATATTATAAAATGTAAGCTTGATTGTGTATGCATGTGGTATGTGTGTGTATGTTTTTGTGTGTGTGCTTGTGTGAGTGTGTCTGTGTCTTTCTCTGTGTGTGTGTGTGTGTGTGTGTGTGTGTGTGTGTGTGTGTGTGTGACACAGACACGCCTACGTCTACTTTTGAATATTTTATTGAGAAATTATTTTGTTTTTTAATATGCATTCGCAGGAAATGGTACATAGTCCCAAGCTTCATTTCAGCACACGAAAGAAAAATAAAGAATCCATTATTTATCTTCAATATTAAGTCCAGTATGTACTTGGTTACATTATATCTGGTCATCCGCTGTAGACGATATATTCTATGTGTTGGTCAACATTAGTCTGTTCAGTTACCTAGGGACGGCATAAAATATCTTTTATTATTGATAATCTATATAAAGTATCCAATCATTATCTTGAAGCTATGACAATCTATCTCACCACAATAAAGAATTGCTATTTATTTATTTATTTATTTGCTTATTTATTTATTCATGAACATTACTAAATTATAGTTTGTTGTTCTCAATTACTACCAAAAGAATTAAATTGCGTATTCTACCGAGAAATTTGTATCGTCCATTGTGATTAATGGCTCTTTATCATTCCGTCTGCGTTGTCTGATCAACGCAAGATAACAACCAATTCTTTAGAGTGTTCTTTTAGTTTCTTAATTCCATTCTTTCTTTCAATGCGCATGTTAGTAAATAGATACACAATTAATTTACGTTCTCTTTCATGGCGGTGCTTCATTATTACTACAACTCAGAAGTTGGTACCAGTAAATGAGTAACTTGGTCATCATTCTGCTATATTCCGCTCGTGTGCCGGAGAGAGTAATTTCATGTTAATCTGAATTGTCTAGAGATTGTCTGGAAACGTCTCTATTTCAAAGCTGTTTAAAATTCAGAATTGACAAGAGACTTTGTGAGTCTGCAAACAGCAGTTCGTCGACGTTGCAAACGTCCATTTATCAATAATTTCTAATTGCTGAGTCTCTGTTTCACTGCACCCGTTTTAAACATATAGTTATTGAATTATCATCTGCTCTATTGGCTATATTAGACTTCTTTCCACAACTTGTCTTAACTACAAGGGTCTTTCAATCAAATCCATTTTATCTGAGAGTACCAATCAATCGCTTTCTTCTTTCTCTCCTTATATTCTTTAGTTTCACAAAAGTCAAACTTCTTTCCTAAATATCACGAAGAGAGAAAATGGTTTATCAGCAACACAGGAGATTTGTAAAGTAATGCTGGAGTGTAGCGCAAGTGTGATGGGTAACCTTATGGAAGAGGAGTATGTTCCATAAGAATTACTTATAATGTTCGGTGCCAAGTTTGGAGGAAAAGAGTTAGATTGGCGACAATAAAACAAGTTATAGATCTAACTGATAACTTTATGTGGGAAGACAACTTTTAACTCTCGAATAGGAAAGTAATAGGAAATACTGAAAGTATATAACAGGGTGATGGACCTAACATTTAATTGTTTAAATAACAAATGCGTCAATGGGTTTCTTATATGTATGTGGTCGAGAGAAACGAAACCAAAGATCTGCGTCATTTTAAAGACAGTAACATTGCTTATTCTCAACATAAACTTGACTGACTGAGCAGTCCAATGGTCAGAGATGTTCCAGCCATGATTGTCCTGCCATTCTTTCAGGCAAAGTCGACGTAGGTGGTGATACTGATACTATCAGTACTGATTGGTGTAAGCTAACTGGAGTTAAATCTGGTGTTTCGTGTTTGATGTGGCTGCACATGTTTACTGTTATGCTAGTGGTCAGAACTTGGTTGCTGTTAGTACATTCCTCTCCATATCGTGATTGTTTTTCTTGTTCATGTTGTTGTTGTCGTTCACAATGATGATCATGTGATTAGTGTTGAAGGTGTCCATATTTATATTTGTTGTTGATGTTGATGTTGTTGTTGTTTATACAAGATATGTTAGTGACGAGAGATAAATTACGTGGTGGTTGCGATTAAGGAATCGAAATATTGTTGTTGTTGTTGTTGCTGATGTTGATGTTGGTGCTGTTGCCGCTGGTGCGGCTGTTGCTGTTGTTGTTGTGCTGGTGAATATTAATGATATAATGATTGTGGAGGAGAAACACAGACAGTACGAAAGGCATTTGATTGGCTGTTGTCGTCGTCGTCGTTATTGTTTATCATTGTTGATATTGTTGTTTTTGTTGTAGATATTAATGGTGAAAGATAGTTCAGGAAATGACAATGAAAAAGGCGGGATGGTAGGTGGTGGGGGCTTGATTGGCGGTCGCTCTTATTGTTACTGTTGTTGTCGATGGTCGGAGGTGGTTGGCGTTGTTACTAATGATGACGTTGGTAGTGATGATGGTGATGGTGCTGGTGATGGGGGGGGGGGGCTTTAGTGATATGGCTACCGTGCTGTGATGGTTGTGTATGCTTTTGAAAGAAAATCTCCAAACTGTCATGCCAAACAAGACAGCATGGTTGGGTTACAAAGATTATCTTAATCATTTCAATACACTGCATGGTAACACGATAACGTCGCCAAACAATCGGTTTACGAACAACTACTACAACAACAACAACAACAATCACCACCACTACAGCCACAACAATAACAACTACATAAACAACCACAGCAATCACAGCAACAATTGCCACCGATATCGCAGTAATTGTAAGCACACGACCACAGACAAATGCATGTATACTGAGAGAGGCATGAATGCACATATATTTGATTGGAAATTGGAAATTACTCTTGCCAGTGAGTGTTTGCACATACACAGATACACAGACACACACACATATAAATACATACCAAATGTGAGTGCATATATATGCGTGTGAGTGTATATATATATATATATATATATATATATATATATATATATATATATATATATATGAAAAACGTTGCTTCCTTTTGTGGACTTGCAGAAATTTGTTCCTGAATGAGGTTATATACATAAATAAATAAATAAATACATGCTTAAATGTATGCATATATACATACATATTACACACACGCACACACACGCACACTCACACACACACACACACACACACACACACACATGTATAATGTGGTATGTGTACTTATGCTTCGTACGTGTAGAGAAAAGACAATGCGTATGTAAAAGCTTGTTTGCAACGGTAAAGAACACACATAATATACATGCACACACACACACACACACACACACACACACACACACACATGTGCATGAAACCATGAGAGTTGTATGCTTATAGAAATATGATTGTACCAATACATGTCTTATATGTTTGTCTTTATTTTTACGTGTGTAAATATTTGTATTCTATTACTGCTTGCAGTTGTTCTTACGTTCTTTAAACATTTGTGTTTTCTTGTATTTTAAATATTTTATTTATTGCATTTGTTCCGTATTCTTGTGTGTGTTTTACGAGTGTCTGTGCGGATGGGTTTGTGTGTATGTTTGAGTGTTTGTAATGTTTTGATTGCTTTTCTATTTTCTTTCTTTTTTTTTTTCTGTATTAATTTTTTAAAATTAATCGTTTGTTTTCGAGATTGAAACAACATTAAGGATTCGGTTTTAAATGTCAATAAATGGACGAAAAGAATACTAAGGAATGCTACGATTGCTGTGGCAGCTGCTTTTTATCGTCGTCGTCGTCGTCGTCATAGCCGTCGTCTTCATCATCAACATGATGCTCATCATCATCATCATCATCATCATCATCATCATCGTCGTCGTCGTCGTCGTCGTCGTCCTCATTATCAACATCATTATTATCATCATTACCCTCATCGCCATCATAAACCTTACCGTTAACTTCTTCTTCTTCTTCTTCTTCTTCTTCTGTATCATCATCATCATCATCATCATCATCATCATCATCATCATCATCATCATCGTCATCATCATCGTCATCATAATCGTCATTGTCATCATCGTCGTCGTGATTCTCATTCTTAATAATGTTGCTACTGCTGCTGTTGTTGTTGTTCTTGCTGCTGCTTCTGCTGCTGCTTCATGCTGTGAACATGGTTAGCATAAACAGGATAGCTTCAGGATACGTTGAATAGAAAACTATCTAGAAATAACAACGGATGCTGTGGCAATTTCATTTCTTTCACACGCAGACAATAATAAAGATAATAAATGTAAATACAAATACAAACAACAACAACAACAACAATAATAATAATAATGATAATAATAATTTTTGTAATTTTAATAATCATAGTAATAATAACCATGATGATAATTACGAAGATGACGACAACGGCGGCGATGATAGAGTCAAGAACAAGAATATCAATAAGAACACACACTAATAATAATGCATGCATTCGTAAATAAAGTAATAAAATTGGTAGCGAATATATTAATGTATTATGAAATAAGAATGATGGAGGGTAAGCGATGGAATATTTGTGGTTGATTTAGGATGGGACGGTGTTGAATATTATGCTATAATGATGATGATAATGGAGGTAGTGTGCAGCGAGGGCGGTGTGTGTTTAGATGACTTGGCTGAAATTAGAATTGAATTTAAAGAAATATTGATTCTTTACATAGTCATGTAGCATGAAAGTTTGTTTTTCCATTTACAGTAGGGATATAGGAAGGGATGGACTGTGATAGGTATGGATACATAGGTAGGCAGACAGACAGGAAGAGAGAAGAGACAAGATGCACACAGGCCCGCGTGCACGCACACACACACACAAACCTTCACCCACACAAACACGCATTCATTATACACTTCCACAAGCATACAGACACATACACACACACATAGGTATATATATGTAGGCGCAAGCGTAGCTGTGTGGTAAGAAGTTTGCTTCCCAATCACATGGTTCCGGTTTCAGTCCCACTACGTAGCACTTTGGGCAAATGTTTTCTGCTATAACCTCGGACTGACCAAAGCCTTGTAAGTGGTTTTGGCAGACGAAGACTTAAAGAATATTCTTTTACTCGTTTCAGTCATTTGACTGCAACCATGCTGGAGAACCGCCTTTAGTCGAACAAATCGAACCCAGGACTTATTCTTTGTAAGCCTAGTACTTATTCTATCAGTCTATTTTACCGAACCGTTATGTTACGGGGACGTAAACACACCAACATCAGTTGTTAAGCGATGGTGGGGGGAGACAACCACAGACAAAAATACATACATGCATGTATATATACATCAAAATAAGCAACAAGGA
>NC_068989.1:37640209-37641396 GCF_001194135.2 Octopus bimaculoides | reverse complement strand
TGTTTGTATTCTTCCTTCCCACTTGGATTGTTTAAATGTAGATACAATAATATGTCCTTCTACGGAAATGAAATTTCAGTTAATTTTCTGTATCTTTGTGCAACTGAAGGTTGCTCTGCATTTTACATTTAATGTTATGCTCACATTGCTGCATTGCTTAAATAAACGGAGTCGCATGAAACGATCGTACTGCATTAATCTTGAATATCCTTGCTGCTTATTTTGATTTTTAATCACCTTATTTTGGAATTGTTTGGGTAATACCATACTTAATTCTGGTGCCTAAACTTAAGTACCATATTCACATTGAATCTAACTTTATGTGTATATATATATATATATATATAAGTATTAATTTGAAAGAGCCAAGTTCCAAGGTCAATAATGCTCCTCATCATAGCCGACACATATCTAAACACAGGGGGCATATATTTAGCCATTATAAGCATGTGAAGACATAACATACAAAAACATAAATATTCATATAATAGTGTAATTTCGTGCCCAAATCAAAGTCGGATAAGTAATTGAATGAATACATGCAAATAAATTAAGAAGTCCAAGCTGATGAGATAACAGTTGACAATAATTCAAAAGGGAAGTCCTCAAATGAATCCAATAAATAGAAAGAGTCTTACGGCCGTTTCCGGGAATGTGCGAAGAAGTGTGTAGTTAAGACCTTTTGAACTTCGGTAATTCACATTTCCTTCATTAGAGAATATGTACGGATTTGGAATTTTTAAACAAGATCATAAGATTATTAGTGGGATTGTAAAAATTCCAAATTCGTACATATTCTCTGATGAAGGAAATGTGGATTACTGGAGTTCAAAAGGTCTTACCTATACACTTCTTCGCACATTCCCAGAGACGGCTGTAAGACTCTTCCCGTTTATTGGATTCATTTGAGGACCTCTCTTTTGGGCACGGAATTACATTATTATATGTATATATATGTTTTTGTATGTTATGTGCTTATAATGGTTTATATATGCCCTCTGTGTTTTAGATATGTGTCGGCTTTGTTGAGGAGCATTATTGGCCTTGGAACTTGTCTCTTTCAAATTAATACTTTAGTATAATCGCTCAATAAATTGAGCCCTACGCTGTTGTTTCTTGAAATGAGTTCACCTCTATAATTTTTCATTACACACACACACACACACACACACACACACACACACACA
>NC_068989.1:37628828-37636328 GCF_001194135.2 Octopus bimaculoides | reverse complement strand
CCTTTTCGCAATGACGAAGATTCATGGACTTGGAAGCTTTATTTTCCGCTTCCCTACCATTAAGAAGACAGAACATACATCCTCTACATACAGTCATAGGAGACAGATTGCTGGCGTACTTTAAGAAGATAGCCTTGCCATCCCTCGCAAGCGACTATGACTTGGTAGCTTGTACCATACTTTTGCTAATTGTGTTAGATGAGTTTATAGTCACGAACAGATAGAGATACTCTCTCATCTTTGACTCAGTGAAACATCGAAAATGTGAAAGTTGGAGGTTTCGAAGATGTGAAGGCTGCACCAAAACTAGGTTGGTACACATGAGTAAACTGAAGAAACACGAAATGATGTATCTTGCTCAAGGACACAATGCGCCGCCTCTCTGTCTAGGAATGAAATCCATTATTCCATGATCATCAGCCCAACATCCTGCCAATCGGACGACATATCTTTACTGTCAGTAATGTTCACCAAAAAATAGGAAAAAGAATCGTCATTGGCACAACGCAATAACGAATCATTTACCAATACCACACTGCTACTTCTACCGAAGCAAAACAACGAATCTAGTTAATAAACGCTGAATTAAGGGTAAACATCAACGATCATCATCATTGTTACTTAAGGTCTCAATGCTATAGATGCTGGAATAAAGTTTAAGTCTTTAACCTCGTCAGCCTAAAGAAATATATGAAATATAAAAAATATAAAAATGAGTTTTAAAAATAAAACATTAACTGAAATTTTCTGAAAGTAAACAACACAGGATACACATCTGAATTTACTTAATCTCAATGGAGGTTTCTTTAAACTATGAAAATAGAAGCTCCATAAATTCTCTATAATTTTTATGAGTAGCAATGATATTGTGGAAGAACTATTCAGACTATTTAATAACATGCTGTTAAACAGCTAGAATGGCTTTTAAACTCACTCTAAATTTCTTTATTGAGGTGTCATTGACATTTCACTGCAACTGTTTTCAGTTTCAATGGAATAGTGTCAATGACCAAATTATTGTTGAGTGAAGAAAATTTTGGCTTTTTGCTTATTAGATTTAAGAGTATTGTACTTTGCTTGAAGCGGTACGTAGATGGATTACTTATAAAAAGACTTTTAAGCAACGCAAGTGAGAAGTTAGGCAACATAAATAAGACAGGACGTGATATTGTACTACGAACGTTGACTATCTAATATTTCTATTATATCCGGTAAAATATTCCCTTTAAATAATCTATCTTGGATAAAGGAAGATTTCCTGAAATATAATAAAGGAAATCAACAGTCTATGCAACGTGACGCAATATTTTGACTTGGCCTTTTTTTTTTCTGTTAGCACAACCGTACATATTTTATTTCGCTTGCTTCTTATTGAATTTAAATTCAGTTTGAATCTAACAGTTTTAGGTGTTATTAAATGGTTCTTACACAATCTAATTGCTGCAGTTCCAGATCGAGCCACCTGCAAAACAAGTACTACTCTGAAATTTTAGAAGTTAGCTTACGTTGAAATCTAATGTAGTACAGTTTTATCTGTGACGAAAGTGCGTGAAACTAAATGTATAATAATTCTAAGTTGATAGTTATAACATTGGTTGAACTCTAGTGTATGCGTTAATTTTTTGTGCTTACATTAATCGCTTTGCTGAACACGTTGCCAAATGTATGCGCACGCACGCACGCATGCACAGTTTAGAGGGGCTAGTACCTATAATGTTGTTACTTAACTTCATTTCAGTACAGAATGGACAAACCTATAATCAAAGATGCTCTATCAGTGACCATGCTTTCTTTTCCCCAGCCCCAGTGATTTTGTACTACATAATCCAATGTATCAATTTCTGAGATTGTAGGGTGCGTTTTGAGAGAGATTTGACTGCATAGAGATTGAGAAACAATATAATTTTAGCTGTGCTGGAGCGGTACGTTGATGTATTCATGCTTTGCTTATGAACATAAACTTCTTCATGAAGTGAAATGGTAGGAAGAAGACTCTGTCTCAGACTCGCCCCTACCGCTTTAAGCTTACTTTTGATAAACACGTTTAAATATATAAGTCATTTATTCTATCAGAATATAAAAGTTTGGAAATGTTCCAGCAATTAAAATATATGAAAAGACAGATTACACAGTATAGGACTTCTGATTAAGGACTTTCTAAAAACTTAAGGAAAAATGATTGTAACGAAAAATCGAAATCAGAAGAGCCTTCAGAGAATCACTTGGACTCCTGCTAAAAATACTAGTCCAATCTCCTTCAGAATACACTCTGATGCTTTTGAAAAGAAGTAAACACTAAATTATGTAACCTTAGGTACACTGTGCTTCGGAAAATGACAGGAAGTACACTGCTGAAATACTTTTGGTCACAACTATCACTCACAGCAACAAAGTCGTCAAGGGAAGCTCTGTGCCGTAGCGTCACTTGCCAAAAAAGCGTAAGCCACATTACTCATATGTCATACTCAAAGGTCTTAAAATAACATATTATAAGATTATATTTCATAACATAATATTGATTTTGCCAAAAGATCAGCAACTTTAGGGGGAAGCGGTAAGTCGATGACACTGACCTAAATGCTCAACTGGTACTTATTTTATCGACTCCGAGAGAATGAACGGCAAAGTCGACCTGGATGGAATTTGAACTCAGAACATAAAGACGGATGAAAATCCGCTAAGCATTTTGCCCGGCATGCTAATGCACCTGCTAGTTCGTCACCTTATGTGTAATGCAATATCAAATAAATGAAACACGACGGGCAAAATACCTTACCTTCCATCCTTTGAAGTCGATAAAATAATATACCAGTCAAATATTGGTTTCAAACACTGGCACAAGACCAGCAATTTTGGAGGTGGGAATTAGTCGGTTATACCGACCCTGTATTCGGTTGGTACTTATTTTATCGACTCTGAACGGTAAAAGGCAAAGTCGACCTCGGCGGAACTTAAACTCAGGACGTGAAGACGGATGAAGTGCCTCTAGGCATTTTGCTCGGTGTGCTGCCGATCCTGCCAGGTTGCCACTTTATACTAGTCAAGTATTGGAGCCGATGTAATCTACTAATCCCTCCTATTAATATTCCTGGCGTTGTGCCTGTTTTACAAACAATATTAGATATACGACACCCGAAGAAACGAAAAAACAGAAATGATGCGATTGTTATTGCGGAACGCTTTTGATCATGGTTCCACTTAATCAGAAACGACCAAGGGCCGAAAAACAATAACAATGTTTGTGGAATCGACTTACTATTATCTTATCGCCTCGCTGCCTAAACCATATTTTGAGATATCGATTTATTTTTTATGCATTTAAATTAGCTTTTAGTATATAACTGACGCTAATGTTATCGACGCCTTAGGCCGGTGGACTGACAGAGTAGTTAGAATATCGAGGAAAAACGCCATTTGATACTTAGTTACGGCCCTTTATGGTACCAGTCAAGTACATTTTATCGACTACACTCGTTTCTAAAATGTGTGGCCTTGAGCCAATGATGGAAATCGATATCATTGAATCCCAGATAGCATTGAAGGCAAAATCGGTAAAGCGTCGGACAGAATAATACCTCGTGGTATTTATTTCTGTCCCGAATTCAAAATCGCCAGGATTCGTTTTGTCTTTCTTCCTGAAGTCAGTAGAATAAGTATCAATATAATCAAATTGATTATATTCGCCTCTCCCACTGAATGTATTGTGTGCCTTTATTAGAAATTAATATTGTAGAATATAGAGTGATGAAAAGTAATTTTTACTATTCGGGGATTTGTGGTGAGATAATTAAGATAATAAATCGAACACTGTCTAAAAAAAAATATCAAGTTCCAAACGAGTCAATGGCAATTCTCTATATGGTCACTCGACCCTCTAAAAATAGCTGTCCTTAACATCAGCCTAACGGGAGGAATTTGAGAAGTGAAGGTTAGCCGATTAAGTTGCACCTCCGTATTTGACTGGTCTTTTATTATCACCTGCGAACGGATAAAATGTAAACTGACAAAATGTAAACGTCCAACTCTCTAACGATTCTGCCAATCTACTACTCTTGACTTGTTAGAAATAACAATCAAATCTCCCTCAGACTACATCCTGCTGTAATAAAAACGTAAGGACGTAGTGAATATTGCAGTGAGGAGTACAGTATTCTAGATGAAGAAAAGCAGAATGCATGGGCATTGCTCGATTACCTTTGAGTATTGGCCTACTTAATCAGGTCCCGCTTAGAAATGACCAACAACAACACAGGAACTGGAAATCATATTGTCTATATTAAGACGCCCGCGTGGTTTAGAGTATTATCAAGTGAAGGCTTGAGCTGTTTCACTTCAAATACATTTGTGTTTATACAAATTAGAAACAATCGGGTAATGTAGAATCGAAGAGAATGTCCGTGTGGTAGTCACCTTGGTAAGAAATTGCAACCAAATTTCCCTTAAATCACATGCTACTTGCCTTAAAGACATGAAAAAGAAAAGAGGGAAAACGAAGGATACACTGGGCAATGTAGTGATAGATTTAAACAAAAATTATGATAAAGTTATGGCCGGAATGGCTTTGATTAAGTCTGCTCGATCAGAGCTGACTTGCCAACAAAATATGTATCATATAAATAATGATGTTTAAATAACACCAAGAACATGGAGAAGGGAGACTATTTACGTTAGAAATAGACATGGTTTAACCTTGAATCGAAATATAACTGAGGATAAGGGTTATGTTGTCATAGAAACAACTTCAGCATTAACTTACCAAAACGTTACAGAATTGCATTTTCAAAGAAAACTAAAACACATCTTTAGCTAATTCCTCGTATCGATTCTAATCTTCACTGATATTGCAACAAGACAAATCAATATGTATCGAATTTTGGTGCATTGTTTATATACGCGTGTGCTTTGTGTGTGCGTGTGTGTGTATGTGAGTGTGTGTGTATGTATGTGTGCGTGTGTGTGTGTGCGTGTGTGCATTGTGTGTGTGTATGCGGGCGCGAGCTGTTGTTCTTGATTCTTAAACAATTGCATTTATCAGTATCAAGAATCAGTTTAAGCAATAATATTCATTCCTCCTCCTCCTCCTCCTCCTCCTCCTCCTCATCATCATCATCATCATCATCACTACCACCAACACCATCATCATCATCATTGCCACTTGCCACCACTGATATAACAACCACCACCACCACCACCATCATCATCATCCTCCTCGTCGTCGTCATCAACAGCAACGATATTCAAGGTATTATTTCTCGCCTCAACAATATCATTGTTGCTGCTCCTGTCGACAACACCTTACTCCTCACCCTATTCCCCACCACGTGAATTATGCTGGAACTTCTAACTTCTTCCTTATGGCATCATCGATACTAACCCTGCTTTTATTGTTTTTGTTGTTTTGTTTTGTTTTTTGTTTAACCCCCTAGTTAGACTCGATTGGGTAAATTCGGGTAAATCTATAACCGAAAACTTTCCAGTAGCGATCAATATGTGTTTGTTCAAAGTATAACGTGTCGTGGTTATATATATATGTGTGTGTGTGTGTGTGTGTGTGTGTGTATCTTTCCTGAAGGTACATTGGCAGCTACTTCTAGCAGTTTAATGCAATTTGTTGCCTTCTTTAGTAATTGATACACCTGTGTGATTAACAGAATACAAGTGCTGTACATGTATTGAGCAGTGATGTCTGTGTGACCAAATACTGCGCGCATTCGTTTTTATCGAAAACCCTAAGTTACAAGACAAGACTACGAACCTTTTACAATACAAGGAAGATTCGTCAGATGGGTGTTCTGTAGAGTTTAACACTTCTATTTATATAATCAGATGAATGTTTTGTGGTATTTCAGTAGTAAACTTTTGTTAGAGAATAAAAACAAAAATCAGAGCCAAGCACAATGTCTAGCTTTGTGAACATGGAAAAAACGTGGGGCTATAGTTTAACAGAGACATTAAATTAAAAGCCCCAACTTGATGACTTTGTATCAATATCAAAAATTATTATTACGATTGAACTTAGTAATTCAGCTTCGAATTCCACCCTTCACAAGAAGAAACATACAATGTTTGCTGATTTACTGATAACATAACTATCCAAATCACAATCCACTGTCTAAATAAGGAATATTTGATAGTGTGTAGCCGGGGTACAGAATGCATCAAAAACTGGAATGGCCATCGCTGGAATGTCTTTATTCATAAATCTAGAATATGGAATGTAACAGATATTCTATATGAAGATATATGTATATATATAGAATGTAACTTACATTTTATAAGAGTTAGCTGTTAGTGTTAGCCACGACCATCAATCTCTCAGATGATGTCTCAATGTGATACGCAGCTCAAGGTATAGATTTCTCTGGCTGATACAAATGACAATTTATTGCCTTATAATTTGTGCAATCATCAGCATGAATTGAATCTCCAACACCATCTTTCAAGGTTCCCAAACTTCTTTGAACTTCAACATTATCACGTGCTTGTTTAAAATATTCCTTTTTCTTTTTTCTTTGATGTATTCACTAAACTGCATTTTTAATTTTCCTGTCTCTCTCGTAGAATACAGACATGTATTTTCTTATCTGTATTTTCTTTAAGACTTTATTTAAATTGTCTGCAAATTTCATGATCCGCCAATAAGCTTAATCTTTTAAAAAATCCAACCAACTTCAACCGTTTATTTCAAACACATTGAATCGTCAATGCTTACTGCAACATGTTCGATGCATCTGTTCATATATCTTGATACTGTCTTTGCTACGTCATCTCTCTCAGGCAGCTCTTTCGTATTTGTGTGGTTGTACGTTTTGCAGAAATAAGACAACCTAAATAATTTATGGTAATAATTTCCCTTCACTTGTCTCTCTAGAATAATACACAGTATCTCTCTAGTATAATGTCTCGCTGTCTTGAATTTAAACTCCGTTATGGTAAACATACCGAGTACTTGTAACACACCAAGGTATATTCAATCAATACAACTGCTCATTTTTTTAATCGGTAAAATTTCTCCAAAATCAATACGCTCTCGTTCTGGTTATTACAGCAATGGACTGTGTTTCACCTTTACCTTTTTTGTACAGTTACTACAGTAGATTATTGTCTATCAAACTGCCTTGATTAAGGTTTTCACTCATATTTGTAATCATCGATTCATTAAGGTACACTCTGTGATACTTAGCTCTCAGACGATCATTTTTGTTATTTCATTCATTGTGCCTCACAGCTTGTCTCTTTACTCAACAAACTCTTTAATTTTTCATTTTCTACAAGGATATACCCTAATATTTGGAAGTAAGCTCCAGTTTGTCCCATTCCAACGAAAGGTGAACCCACTGTCCCAAACAACTATCGTCAGACTGTTCTCATTTTCAATGTTTCTAAGGTATTGAAATCCCTCTGGAGTCAGTCTCTCTATTCTTTCTCTTTAGAAAACGAAGGACAATTTTAAAGGTCGATACATTAACCGATCGAGTCAAAAACATAGTAGTAGTAGTA
>NC_068989.1:37626479-37628711 GCF_001194135.2 Octopus bimaculoides | reverse complement strand
GTGGTGGTGATGGTGGTGGTGATGGTAGTGGTGGTGGTGGTGGTGGCGGCGCCGGCGTTTGCGGC
Organism: Octopus bimaculoides; assembly: GCF_001194135.2. Taxonomy (NCBI): domain Eukaryota; kingdom Metazoa; phylum Mollusca; class Cephalopoda; order Octopoda; family Octopodidae; genus Octopus; species Octopus bimaculoides. The sequence continues at coordinate 37,628,646 of NC_068989.1, read as the reverse complement.
GACAGCAGCAGCAGCAGCAGCAGTAGCAGAGGACAAACAATGTGAAGTGGAGAGTTGATAAAACAACGGAGAGTGACAAATGCAGAATGCGTGGAGAGAATGGGAAAACAGTGTGGCACATTGTTAGTGAATGCGCGAAATTGGTACAACGCGAATACAAAAGGTAACATAAGCATGTGACAATAATGATCCATTGGGAGCTCTGTGGAGGTTATGGTCTAGAAAGATCAAAGACGTTGTATGACCAAATCGCAGAAAGAGTTACCGAAAATTAAGATTGCAATGATTCAGTGTGACCATGAGATGAAACATCGGAAACTGACAACGTTCTGATGAACAGAAACGAAAAAGAAAAACATGCCTGATAATTGACATAACATGTCCTGATGACAACAGGATTGAAGAGAAAGAAAAAGTTAACAACTATGATGAACTGAAGTGGGAAATATACAAATCGTGATAGTGTTAATTGAGAAATAAATGAAACGATGTTGGATCATAGATATAGCTAACAACAAGGTATGCGATAAGGAAGAAATAAAAGTCGATAGATATGACAGGTTAGCTTGGGGGGGGGGGTGAAGCAGTTGTGGTCGATGAAAAAGGTGGTAGTAGTACCAATAATTGTCGGAGCCCTGGGAACAGTGAGCATAAAAGAGGGCGGCTGAGCAATCTTTATAATGGATTTAGCTGAGAGCCGGATCCGTCCTACATGCGACAGTAGGTGTTCGACATAAACCCACAAGTCAGCAATATTCAGGATTGGACTAGGGTTTGCAGAACGGTTTCATCGTTCTGGGCGTACCTCGGGCAGGCTCGGCTGACAGCACTTCCGTGCCTGTAAAGTTTATCTCGAACAGGCAGCGCCCCTCGGTAGCACTGCTAGGCAAGGGATTTCTGGAAGTTATCCATAGGCCCAGGCCCGAAAGTTCTCCGAAACAGACCGGTTAGTTGATCTTCATCGACGCCAAGAGTTTCCCCGAGAATGTTGTTGCACTTTCCCTCCACTAATAATATGCCCTGATGCAGTACCAAGCAGTGACTCTAATGGTTTCTGATCTTAACTGATTGGAAGTGTTATCATGTACAGTGTTTTGTCTTGATATAGATGATGGGCTACAGCAAATATTCTGCTCAATACCACAGATTTGCTTGTCAGTTGTTTGACCATAACCAGTTGAGCTTGTCCCTTAGTGGCTGACAATATTTGCATTTCTGATCACGAGCAGAAGTAGTGGGGGAGCATCACAGCCATGTACTGAGAGGAATTCTTTGGTGTTTGAATAATTCACCTTTGGAAACATGAATGTTTCGTTCAACCTTCTTAAGCAACCCTTATCCAGGGGCCTTTTGAGTGGGATGCGCTACTCAACCTGAAAAAAATTCTAACTGGGTCCCACCTGCAATGTCATGCGCTGTTTTTCTTGATATGAGATCATCATGCAGCGCACATATGATTGAGATGCATGTGTCTGGTGTACTCTAATCATATGAGTAGTGATGTTGGGTATTTTGGGCTTCGTATATTTGTATCCCCGTGTCACTTTGATGGCACGTACTACTCTCTCACTCAATAATGATAGTAATAAGGGATTTTCCCGTTGATTTCGACGTATGAGGCTCTAACATTTTATTCTTTTGTTTTTATATCTTATGAAACATTAATCCCGCCAACGATTTACAGACAAGTCTACAGACTGGAGAAAAGGATTGTTATACAAATCGGCTGGCTTGTTAGTTCAAGACATTGCCTTCGCTTTTAGTTCTTTAAGATGATCCAGACGGCTTAATTCATAACTTATTTTTAACCTCCTGTCACTGCAATGCAATGCAGTATTTTCACATTTTTTTGGAGAAATCTTTCTCACTTTCAGCTAAATTTTGAGTTTGTCCTCATAACCACATCCGTAGCCGTTTCTATGCTTCTCCTGCCATTATGGAGTTGTTACATAAGAACTTTTGGACTTCTATTGTCAGTCATCCTGACGACATACTCTTTTACTTGTTTCAGTCATTTGACTGCGGCCATGCTGGAGCACATCTTCATACATGCATACATACATACATACATACATACATACATACATACATACACACATGCATGCATACATACATACATACATACATACATACATACATACATACACACATGCATATATATATATAT
>NC_068989.1:37622036-37626170 GCF_001194135.2 Octopus bimaculoides | reverse complement strand
TATATATATATATATATATGAAACACTTAAAATTGTTTCAGCTCGTGTCGTACATAAAATATATACTACTTACTAATAGCAATTCACACGACCAACAGCAACAACAACAAGACAATACACAACACCAAGTAATAACTGAACACAAAAGAGAAGTGGAAGCAATGAGAAAAATCCACTTTAAAAATGTTTTTAAGTAAACTTCACTGAAAATACTTTCTTCTTTGTAATAATTGTTCCAACTTAATCCTTGTTTTGTAAGAGAACTCTTAAGAAGGAATTGATTAGATTCTTACCGAGATAACATTGACATTGATTGAAAACGTAGGAAGGGAATATTTACAAACTGACATACTCTGATGTGAAATCTTGTTTACATTCTATTGCTATGACGATCAACAGATATCGTGGGGATATCAAACGAAGGTATCAAAGCTTTTTTTCCTCTATATATCTTTCTGTCTCCGCATTCCCACCCACCCCACACACACAACACAGACACCTACGGATGCATACGCATAAAGACACACATGTAAGACACTAATGTATCTAAAGTATCTAGATCTGAAGGAAATAACGTCAGTATGTAGAAGATAAAGGATACACTAGGACATCGCAAATATTTAAAACAAAACATATATATCTTCCATTACCACCATCTAAGAAAGTGAGATAGAAATGATAACAGTATTTTGACAAACAGCGAAGTGAGAACACTTGAATATAACCTGATGAGTCAACTGGTGTTAAGAGAAATTTAGCAACGAGAACTGTACTGCTTTTTTTTTTTTTCAGTTTTGTCTACTGTTCACCTTAGCATATCGCTTCCCTCCATTTAAGATTTTCTCGTGCAAGATAATGTGATCGTACCGATAAATTAGCGCCTCATATTAGTTACTCAACCTTAACGAGCAAATGAGGGAGCCCACTACACAGTCTTTCAGCCTACAAAAAATAGAAATAGCAGTCAAATGTTTCTTACAGTACACACACCTTTTTTAAAATTAGGACAAATTGTAAAATGTAGTCTTAGATATCAGTTTAAAATTTTGGCATTAGGCCAGCAATTTTGTGGGAGGGGGTAAGTCGATTACATCCATTGACCCTAGCGTTTAACTGGTACTCATTTTATTGATCATGAAGGGATGAAAGTCGAGCCTAGTAAAATTTGAGCTCAGAACGTAAAGTTGGACGAAACGCCGCTATGCATTTTGCCTTGTGTACTAACTACTCTGCCAACACAGCACTTTAAATGTACTCTTAAATAAGGATTTCAAATTTTAGCAGAAAACCAGCAATTTTAGTGGAGAGTGTAAGTCGATTACATTGATCCCAGAACTCAAATGGTACTTATTTTATCGACCCCAAAAGGATGAAAAGTAAAGTCGACCTCGGTGGAAATTTGAACTCAGAGCGTAAAATGCTACTAAGCATTTCGCGAGAGTGCTAACAATTCTGCCAGCTCGCCGCCTTAAATGTAGTCTTAGATATTAAACGCATGATCACAGATGGGACACTTTGGTCAAATGCCTCATCAATAACGATCAAACAGGAGCTAAGCAACAACACAGAAATCAGGAATCAGATCTCTTTTACATGTATTTCATCCCGGACTCTTGACCGTAGGGTCGTAATTTCGATTCTCATCCGAGGAGGCATGTTGTTTTCATGAGCAAAGCACTTCGTTTCACGTTGCTCCACTCTACTCTCTTGAGAATACCAGTAACTTCTGGGGTTAACTCCTTAACAGAATGGGGTCCCATTCAAAGAAAACTATTGTGCTTTCAGTAACTTGTACGTCATGGAACCCAGATAAATTATGGCCTAAGTAGTCATTATATGCTCATGACAGGCCTAAACTCTTCCATAAATTTGTAGCCTTGAGTCTAGATAGATTGCAGTATCAGACTAAAAGGTTTTTGTGATGTTTAGTCACATCTCTTTAAGTTGTGAGTTCAACACCCACCTGTCCAAATCTCAGAGATGATAAAATAATCATATCTTATTTGATAAATTAATTATCACTGACGGAGTCTAACTATTCGACTGTTTGTGCCCCAACAGATAATGTATAATAACGTGCCAAATCTAAAAATCAATTATATATTTTTCTAATGGATGTTATTCCATATTTTTAACATCCTATTCAAAATGATGTTTGTTGCCATATGCAAGCGTCATTTCTTACAGTAGTAAATGCTAGAGCGTTCTATAGACCTAGAATTTCGATCATTTAGCCACGCCACAGTTCTAGAATAGTCACGTCATTGTAGGCTAATTGAATGCTGTAGACATTAAAACCCAAATAAGAAATACTAATGAAGTTTATGGTTTATATCCTTTTAATTATTTTTTGCGGGTTGTAGAAACAATTCCGGACATGTTCCGATTTTATTCGATCTCCTCAGTGAACGTTAAGATTTTGCTGTGAATGCTAACGTATCCATGGGAGACCCACCAAGTAGAAGTAGAATATCGGGTCGGTACAAAAAATTAGTATATTTTTTTTTTTAATAAGAAAACAACAATCGGAAATAAATAGCCAGTTTTGCTTAGTCATGAAAATATTAAATGTAAGCGGTGAAGAGAGATATGCATTTAAGTAGATCAGGATTGTTCTGAGAAATGTGAACCGATCTAATTGGAATCGATTATGGCTGACCTTGGGGTTCTAGAAAATGTGAGCAATTTCATAGCACACACATTCCAAATAAGACCCGAAGTAAGGAATAGAAATGTCTGCAAAATATCTCTGACTTAATGGAAGAATGAACAGTCGGAAGAAGATAACAGCCAGTTTTGATAAAATAAAATAAGACTTTTTATCTTTTCTCTTTTACTCGTTACTAGTGAAATGTCCGATCAAATAAGCGACATATCCGACAGGAAGGTGAATCGTGAATAAGTGTATACGCACAAACACACGCACACACACACACGCACCACCACCGCCACCACCACCGACACCACCATCGCCACTACCGCCATCACGAACATACACATGCAAGCAGGCATATACGCACATACATACAAATATACATGGCTTATTGATCGTTAATTTGCTTTAACCATTGCACCTACAAATATTCTGGAGAACCGCATGGTTCGCAACCACAAACTACGTGATTTCTGGTTTGTTTCATTTCACGACACCCTTTTAGTATATCCCCAAGCCAACCAATAACTTGTGAGGGAAGTTGGTAGACGGGAACTCAATGGAAGCCCCTTTTTTTTTTGCATGCATATATGTATATACAAATAAACAAATGGTGATAACACGCTAGTTTAAGTGTGGTGTAAATAGTCACCAAGTAGTACTCAGAGAGATCAGAATCTTAAATTCCATCTGCATCGGAGTGAAGTAGTCGAGAGATAAAAAAAAGTCAGCCTAGAGAACAATTGAAATCGAACGGGTATAGAAGTAAAAAGACAGACAAACGAAAACAGGCGTCAAGAAAGTATTTACATGAGAAGTTGCGTATACAGTTTAACACAATTTTTCGTATAGATACAGGCGTTATCGTTTACGTGTCTTTCTACTTTTGTACACACACGCACATATAGATAGATAGATAGATAGATAGATAGATAGATAGATAGATAGATAGATAGATAGATAGATAGATAGATAGATAGATAGATATTATGTAGTCGAGTAGTATATCCTAGGTTATGGATAGTCAGAAAGTTACCGAAGGTTTTTACGGCAATGTAGATGACTTGTTAGACCTGTTGGCCGAATCACATAGTCTCTTTACAAATGGAAGTAAAAATAGTCTTGGGCAGTTTAGTGGTAAAAAAATAGAAAACATTGAAAGGAAAATAAAACAATTCTGTGTATATATATTTGAAAAAATGAATAGAAATGGCTTTTCTGATAATTTTTCCACTTTAATAATTAGATGTTTATAAATTATTAGATGACTCAGTTGTGAGTTTCTCGCTTAAAAGCGGTTTTCAGACTGTTTGAAAACCGCTTTTAAGCGAGAAACTCACGACAGAGTCATTATTTATAAACAGCTAATAATTCATAAACATCTAATTATTAAAGTGGAAAAAAGCCATTTCTATTCATTTTTTCAAATATATTTTACTATACCAAGGACATTCTGTTGCTTATTCTACTATATGTATATG
>NC_068989.1:37618120-37621821 GCF_001194135.2 Octopus bimaculoides | reverse complement strand
GTGTGTGTGTGTGTGTGTGTGTGTGTGTGTGTGTGTGTGTGTGTGTGTGTGTGTGTGTGTGTGTGTGCGTGTGTCATTGTTTTGTCCTTCCCACCACTTGACAATCAGTGCCGGTTTCTTTACGCCCCAGTAAACTTGCGCTTAAGCCAATAGAATAAGTACTAGACTGGTTCGATTATTTGTTAAACCAAACCTTCCAAGGCGGTGTCCCAACACACCCGGATTCCAATGACTGGAACAGCTAAAAATAAGAAAAAAGAAAGCATCTTTTGATTTAATATGAATCAAGTGATTGTAGAAGCTTCCACTTTCATGACAGACTAAAATTACATTAGCCAGTATTTGATGTGTAATAAACAGTAGCTAGTATTTGATATGTATAAACAAACAATGTCAAAAGTCAGGTTTATTCTAGTTATTCTTCTGATTTGAGTGAATTAAAAACTAATGAAGTTACAATTCCAATTTACATTTAGTTCTAATTCTGTAATATAATACATGAATGAATATATTTTCATTATAGGAAAAATTTGTAAAAAATACATTTTTTTTTAATCAGGCGGTGATTAGACACTTTTTGTTGTTTTCTTCATGGCTTTGTGGTGAGAAGCTCGCTTCCCAATCCCATCGTTCTGGGTTCAGTTGGGCAAGTGTATCCTATTATAGGCTCGAGCCGACCAAAGCCTTGTGAGTGGATATCTGGTAGATGGAAACTGAAAGAAGATCGTCGTGTGTGTGTGTGTGTGTGTGTGTGTGTGTGTGTGTGTGTGTGTGTGTGTGTGTGTGTGTGTGTGTGTGTGTCTGTGTCTGTGTCTGTGTGTGTGTCTGTGTGTGTCGGTGTGTGTGTGTGTGTCTGTGTGTGTCTGTGTGTGTCTGTGTGTGTGTGTCTGTGTGTGTCTCTGTGTGTGTGTGTGTGTGTGTGTTTGTGTTTGTCCCCCACCACCGCTAGACAACTTGTGTTAGAATGTTTACATCCCCGTAACTTAGCAGTTCGGCCTAGGAACCGATAGGATAAGTACAAGTCTTTAAAAAAAATAATCACTGGGGCCGATTAGTTCAACTACAATTCTTCAAGTAGTTGCCCCAGAATGGCCGCAGTCTAATGACTGAAACAAGTAAACGCCAAATGGTAAAAGATCGATTTAGACTAAAATTGTTCAAATTCTGCTTCACACTAGTTTTTGTTTAATAAGTCAAAGTGTGTGAAGATTATTATGAAGACGTACTAATCTGTCTCACCCAAGGGGTCAATGATACAAGAAGTTTTACTTGTATCATTGACCCCTTCACAGAATCGTCGATAACTTATCGACCCACATCAAGTAAATTTCTAAAATGAAATTAAAGAGAATAACTGATAAAAAATTTCCTGGTTTAAAAACAATAATTTCTTCGTTCGTTAATGAAAATAATTAACAAAATTAATAAAGAACACTAAAAATTCCGTCTTATTTTATTAATAAAGTCGGGATATTGAATGTGAAATATGTGTTTTGTGAATATTAGTTATTGCATCGATATTTGGCTGGAAATTAGTGAGTCTTAGCCTTAAATTACCAAACTCTTTCAGATTCAGTTCGCTAATAATTCAGCACCCTTATGGCTCGAAATCGTTTCAGGTGTTTATCGACCACTTGGATAGCCACATAGACCCACCGGTGATCAATATTGACCACTTTGCCGACATCTGGTCTAAACATTGGGTAATATTAATAATATCAAAAGGAAAAGTGAAAAAGACATCGGCGATAAATCGAAGGATTATCATGCTGGTATGAAGCAATAAAACTAGCTTGGACTTGGGTGAACATAAATCATGTGGGTACACGAAACTAACTGTAAATTGTCGTATCATCAATAAATGGCATAAGAAAATCACAGGACCTTAAATATATTTACATCACGGTTAAATGCATAAAATTTCAATTACCGAGTCTACGCAATCGAGCGAAAATGATTGGCAGTCGTTTTGATTTAGCCTTGGGTAATAGTAATAATTTCTAACAAAAGTACGAGACCTCAGATTTAAGAGATTAAGAGTGTCGATTATAAATTCCCCAGGATTTGAATACCCACCCCCAACCCACTCTCGTAAGACTGAAAAGTAAATTTCACCTCGATGGAATATCAGCTGAGGAAGTAATATAATCAAACACAACTGAATACTGTTAGACTTTGTCTCTACCACTCTACCGATTTTGAGAATCGATCTCCCTATAAACAATAATAATAATAATAATAATAATAATAATAATAATAATAATAATAATAATAATAATAATAAATGCTCTGATGTAGTACCAGGCAGTGGCTCTCATGGCTTCTGATCTTAACTGATTGGAAGTGTTATCATGTACATTGTTTTGTCTTGGCATAAAAGATGGATTACAGCAAATATTGTACTCAAAACCAAAGATTTGCTTGTCAGTTGTTTGACCTTAACCAGTTGAGTTTGACCCTTGGTGGCTGATGATATGTGAATCTCTGATCACGAGCAGAAGTAGTGGGGAAGCATCATAGCAACGTGCTGAGAGTAATTCTTTGGTGTTTGAATAATTTACCTCTGGAAACATTGGTGTTTCGTTCAACCTTCTTAAGCAACCCTAATTCAGGGGCTTTTTGAGTGGGATGGGCTACTCGACCTGAAGAAAATTCTAACTGGACCCCACCTGCAAGGTCATGCGCTATTTACATTGATATGAGATCACCATGTCACGCACATATGGTTGTGATGCACGTGCCTGGTATACCATTATCAGACGAGTAGTTAATGATGGGTATACTGGGCTTCGTATACTTGTACCCTAGTGTTACTTTGATGGCATGCACTGCTTTCTAGCTGAATACTAATAATAATGATAATGATGATGATGATGATGATGATGATGATAATAATAATAATAATAATAATAATAATAATAATAATAATAATAATAATAATAATAATAATAAATAATGAAGAAGAAAACCTGAATAACTACGACGATTTGAATTGGGAAATACGAAGGTCGTGGTCAATGAGGAGAGTAGACGAGATACCAATAGTAGTTGGCGCACTTGAAAGTAACAGCACTCAACTACTAGCATGGCTTTAAAAGATTAGTACAAATGTAAAAATAGAACATGTACAAAAATCAGCATTGCTTAGAACTGCAGGAATTCTTTGCAGGGTTCTTGAAGCATGACCAGTAAATAAGTGTCACCTTAGTCTGCTGGCTGTGGACAGCTGACACTTTCCATCATACCCAGCAGAATAAGCTGAGAGGTTTCATCAAATACTAATAATAATCCTTTCTACTTTAGACACAAGACCTGAAATTGACGGACGAAACGCCGCTGAGCAATTCGCCCGGCGGGCTAACGATTTTGCCAGCTCGCCGTCTTAATGATAATAAAATCGATGATGATAATAATAATGATAATAATAATGATAATAATAATAATAATAATAATAATAATAATAATAATAATAATAATAATAATAATAATAATAATAATAGTCAAGACGAAGAGTGCGATTTTAGATGTTTTATTTTTTGAACAACATTTCGACAGAACGTCTGTCTTTCTCAAGTTCAAACCAAAAGGTGATTGAAAATTCAAAATTTCAGAAACCAAACGTAAACTATGAACGTGAGTAACCAGCGTCCATACGTTGATAGAATGACATCATCAGCTTTTGTCAGTTTTTTAATAAGCAG
>NC_068989.1:37613798-37617208 GCF_001194135.2 Octopus bimaculoides | reverse complement strand
TAATCGGAGCGGTGGTGGAGATATATGTGGGATGACGTTGGCTTGCAAAATAACTCTGTCATTATTCTGCCTCCAGAAAACTTGACTTTCGTGTCCAAAAATTCAACGCTAGTTTTTGAAAAACTAGACGTAAATTTTATATTGAAGAAGATTTGAAAGTGCACATTCTCAAAAAATATCCTGAATGTACCCCACTTTCACTTCTCAGAATGTATGAGGAGAAATATGTTTGCGGGTTATTGACATCACGCCCTGGAGGAATGAATAAGATGACAGGAGAATATCATCAAATTTATACAAAACTGGTTGATTGAATATTCTTCTTTCTCTCTTTTTCTTTTCCTTTTCTGTCGTCTTCCTTTTTCTTTCTTTCTGCTTATTAAACAACTGACAAAAGCTGATGATGTTATTCTATCAACGTATGGACGCTGGTTACTCACGTTCATAGTTTACGTTTGGTTTCTGAAATTTTGAATTTTAATCACCTTTTGGTTTGAACTTGAGAAAGACAGACGTTCTGTCGAAATGTTGTTCAAAAAATAAAACATCTAAAATCGCACTCTTCGTCTTGACTATTTACCTTCGTGAAGAGTTACGTCAATCCTTCTTTTAAAAATATAATAATAATAATAATAATAATAATAATAATAATAATAACAATAACAACAACAACAGCAACAGCGACGACGACGACGACGACTATGATAATGATGATGATGATGATGATGATGATGATGATGATGATGCAAACAATGGCGTAAATGAGGACGGAACTACAGGTAACGGACTTTTGCACGGTAGGTGCCCTGTGGGTGAGCAGCACATGCATGGTCGTCATTATACGGCTGTCAGAACAAAATAGATTAAGACGATGAATACAGCTGTCATGGAATGTTATTTTTTGAGTAGATCCATTGAGGATGAAGAGAAAACCCAACAGGAGGATATAGAAGAATGATGCATGAGATGTGGATGGAAAAACGGGGCTTAGATATTACAGAACAGAGACTCTGTGACCAGGTAAGGGGAATAAGGAGGAAAAGATGGCTTACAATAGTAGAGCTAAGGAGCGGGTAATGATAAAAAACACAGGGAGTGCAGATGTGGCTGCAGAGAAAGTTGTCGCGATCATATTTAATGAGGGTGCCCGGGAGAATTATGACGACTTAAGCCTTAGGAGTATAAAAGGATTGAAGGATGAGGACATGATCGAAGACATCACTAATATCATTGAGGAAACTTGGGTATGGAAATAAATGGATTCAGAAAAATATAAATTTTCTCAAAGGGTGAACCCAGAAGGTGAATAAAATACTGTAAGAAAACAAGACAGATAATAAAACCGTAACGAATCGACTGGTTAAAACTTGTATCGTCTATACGGAAAGAAAGTGGGCCTCGAACCAACTCGTAAAAGAGGAAATGAAGAAAAAGAGCCATGGTGGAAAAAAAAGAATAAAGCAATCAATGAACGAACTATGAAAACATATCGATACTTTGGAAAAAAGAGAAAAGTGAAATCAGAAAGAAGGAGAGATATCAGAAACAAGATTGTAGATACAGGATAAAGGAGCTAAATGTATTCCTTGAAGAGCTGAAGCAAAGATTGTAGGCTAAAGCGACAAAGACGAAGAGATATGACCAAGGAATTGAACAATATAAAATCAACAGATTGTTCCACCAACATCAGAAAAGGGTTTATCAGCAGCTGAATGTAAAGGTTAACAGCAGTAAGAGACCAGACGCTGAAGAAAGCAAAAGATTTTGGAGTAACCTGAGGGATAATGGAAGAAAGTATAATGAAGATGCTGAATTGTTGATGATTATTAAGATCGGAGAAAGATGAAGTGAAACAGAGAAATATGAGAATAACAACTAAAATGATGACCGAGCAGACAACAAAGATTCCAAACTGGAAATACCCAGGTCCGGAAGAGTATTGGGTGAAATTTTCCCCATTACTACACAAAAGAATAGTTACGCAAATGGATAAAATGATCAACATCGTGACGGAAATCCCAATACCTCAGAGAAATCGAAGGAAAACACAAGACCAACACTTGGAGATGATTAAGAAAAAGTGATCTGAAACGATGCACGGAGGCATTGATAAGCATCGCCCATAAACAAGTTGTGAGAACTAATCACACCAAGTTCCAAATAGATAAGAGCAGCGAATCGCCTCTTTGTAGGATGTGTGGCAGCAAAAACGAAACAATTTCACATACTGTGAGTGTAGCAAGCTGACCCAAAATCACTACAAAAAGAGCACGGCTACGTGGTTGAGTTTGTCCATGGAGAAAGTACGACTTAAACAGAGCACGGAAATGATATGAACATGAACCAGAAGGAGTCACCGAGAACAAGGAATATAAGATATTGTGGGATTTTACAATACAATGTGACTCCCTAATCGATGATCAGAGACCAGATATTGTTGTGGTAGGTAAAGATTATAGATATTGCAATACCTGGCAATGCACGCATAAGTGACAGAGAACTAAAAAAGAATGAAAAGTACAGACTAGTAAAAGACGAAATTGCAAGAATGTGGACTATGAGGAGAGTGTCTGTCATCCCAGGGGCACTCGGTGCACTAACAACCAAATTCGAGATATATGCCAGAGCCATTGGAATTGACGTGGGAGCAGAGCAAACCCTCAAAACTGCTCTGTTGGGGATAGTTAGAATTTTGAGATTGGTACTTGGATGTTGAATGTCTTCCGCGATAATTAACAACTAAATATCAAAGCTTGTTGTTGTTGGCACTCCGTCGCTTACGACGTTGAGGGTTCCAGTTGATCGATTAACGGAACAGCCTGCTCGTGAAATTAACGTGCAAGTGGCTCAGCACTCCACACACACGTGTACCCTTAACGTAGTTCTCGGGGATATTCAGCTTGACAGAGTGTAACAAGGCTGACCCTTTGAATTACAGGCACAACAGAAACAGGAAGTACGAGTGAGAGACAGTTGTGCTGAAAGAGTACAGCAGGGTTCACCACCATCCCCTGCCGAAGCCTCGTGGAGCTTTAGGTGTTTTCGCTCAATAAACACTCACAACGCCCGGTCTGGGAATCGAAACTGCGATCCTATGACCGCGAGTCCGCTGCTCTAACCACTGGTCCATTGCGCTTCCACATCAAACCTTATGATGTGCGTAAAGTGTGAGACCTCTGACAACAGGCTGCTGTCCGCTCTCTCAAAGTCAAGCAGAGCAAACGAGACCGAGCGCCATGAGAAGTAAAACAACAACAATAATAATGATAATAATAATGACGATGATGATGATGATGATGATGATGATGATAATAATAATAATAATGATAATGGCTTCAAGTTTTGCCACAAGGGTAGCAATTTTGGGAACGGAGGTTAAGTCGATTACATCGCCCCAGTATTCAACCGGT